>NC_135168.1:13919630-13997130 GCF_041146795.1 Maylandia zebra | reverse complement strand
GATCCCAAATGGCTCATGGACTCAGCTTTTCTTGTTGATATGACACATGAGCTTAATGTACTGAACAAGACGTTACAAGGCCAGGGGCAACTTGTCAGTGCTGCCTATGACAACGTGAGAGCATTCTCCACAAAACTGGCGCTCTGGAAAGCTCAGCTCTCTCAGACAAACCTTTGCCATTTCCCAGCATGCAAGGCACTCGTGGATGCAGGCACACCATTCAGTGCTGACGAGTATGTTGATGTCATTTTGAGGCTACAGGAGGAATTTGATCACAGATTTGCTGACTTCAAGACACACAGAGCCACCTTTCACATTTTTGCGGACCCCTTCTCCTTTGATGTGCAAGATGCCCCTTCTGTGCTTCAAATGGAGCTCATTGAGCTGCAGTGCAACTCTGAACTCAAAGCAAAGTTCAGGGAGGTGAGTGGAAAAGCAGACAAGCTTGGACAATCTTTGAGAGGATTGAGCCCTAGTTTCCCTCGGCTTTCCCGAATGTTCAAGCGGACCATGTGCCTTTTTGGTAGCACATACTTGTGCCAAAAGCTCTTCTCCACTTTGAACTTCAATAAGTCCAAGTACAGGTCCAGACTTACGGATGATCATCTTCAATATCGTATTCTCTTCCCTTTTAACAATGTGAGCAGCTAGTGCTAGGTAGGCTGATGCTAGCAGCTAATGCTAAAGCTAATTTAATGTGAATTAGCATCACATTAGTGAGGAGTTAATGCTAAGTAGACTGCCATTAGCAGGTAATGCTAATTTTAGGTGAATAGGAATTGGCAGCTAATGCTAATACCATATTTTCTTGCTTTATAACAATGTGACCAGCTAATGCTATGTAGGTTGCCGTTATTAGCTAATACTAATTTGAGGTGAATTAGCATTATCCCCTTATGCTAACAATGTTTTTTCTTACTTTTTAACAATACAAGTAGCTAATGTGAACACTTTTTTTTTTATTCAATTCTAATTTTTCCCTTGCGATGTGAAGAGTTAATGCTAAATAGGATGCCATTAGTGGCTAATTCTAATTTTAGATGAGAAAGCATTAGAAGCTAATGCTAATACCATATTTTCTTGCTTTATATCAATATTAGTAGGTAATGCTAAGTACGTAGCCATTGTTAGCTAATGCTAATTTAGGTGAATTAGCATTATCCACTAATGCTAACACTGTTTTTGCCAACTCTTTTCCCTTGCATTATAACAATATGAGCAGCTAATGCTAAGAAGGCTGCCATTATTAGGTAATGCTAATTATTATGTGTGTTAGCATTATCCGCTGCTGCTAGCAATGTTTTATCTTACCTTTTAACAATATCAGCAGCTAATGCTAACACTACTTTAATTTCAGTTAAACCTACGTAGCATTAATTAACTTCATTTAGCATTAAGAAGTTTTTGCTATAGGGTACCATTAGTGGCTAATGCTAATTTTAGGTGAATAAGCATTGGCAACTAATGCTTAAACCATATTCTCTTGATTTCTAACAATGTGAGCAGCTAATGCTAAGAACGCTGGTTATTAGGTAATGCTAATTTGATGCGAGTTAGCATTACCCGATAATGCTAAAACTTTTCCCTTCCCTTTTAATAATGTGAGCAACTAGTGCTAAGTAGGCTGATGTTAGCAGCTAATGCTAATTTGATGTGAATTAGCATTGTATTAGTGAGGAGGTAATGTTAAGTAGATTGCCATTAGTCGCTAATGCTAATTTTAGGTAAATAGAAATTAGCTAATAATGGCACCTGCTAAGCAGGTGCCATTATTAGCTAATACTAATTTGAGATGAATTAGCATTATCCGCTTATGCTAACAATGTTTTTTCTTACTTTTTAACAATACGCCATTAGTGGCTAATTCTAATTTTAGATGAAAAAGGATTAACAGCTAATGCTCATACTGTTTGCTTTGTAAGAATGACAGCAGCTAATGATATGAAGTCTACCGTTATTAACTAATGCTAATTTGATGAGAATTAGCATTATCCGATAATGGTAACTCTTTTCCCCTGCATTATAACAATGTCAGGAGTTAATGCTAAGTAGACTGCCATTAGGGGCTAACTCTAATTAGGGGTGAATAATTATTAGCAGCTAATACTAATACCGTTTTCTCTTTTTCCTTATAACAACTTGAGCAGCTAATGCTAATTTGATGCGAATTAGCATTATATTAGTGAGCAGTTAATGCTAAGTAGGCTGCCATTATTAACTAATACTACGTTGACGTGAATTAGCATTATGCGCTACTGCTAATACTGTTTTCTCTTACTTATTAAAAATGATAGTAGCTAATACTAATACTCTTTTCCGTTGGGTAACAACAAAGTGAGGAATTAATGCTAAGTTGGCTGCTTTTAGCGGCTTATTCTAATTAGGGGTGAATAATTATTAGCAGCAAATGCTAATACCGTTTTCTCTTTCCTTATAACAATATGAGCAGTTAATGCTAATTTGATGTAAATTAGCATTATATTAGTGAGGAGTTAATGCTAAGTAGGCTGCCATTAGCAGCTAAAGGTAATTTGAGGTGAATAAGCACTAGTAGCTAATGCCAATACCCTTTTCTCTTGTGTTATAATGATGTGAAACGTTAATATTGTTCTCAAACAACAGAATGAGAATGAAATATTGATTCTAACAGGGCCCATAAACAGCATTAGCTTAGCAGCATTAGCTTATCAGAGTCTCCATCATTGTCACACAAATCCTTAGCGGAGCAAAGTGGCCTACTTAGCAATAGCTGCTGTAGAAAGCAAAGGGAAAACAGTATTAGCATTAGCTGCTAAATGTGCACTTGAGAATAAATCTATTGTGAATTCAGCCGTGAATGTAGTGTTTCCAGTAAGCTTCCATTTCCAAATGTTAGCTGCTCCTGTCTGCCTCTTTGTCACACACAAAGACTGAAATGATTCACAGCCTTGTTTCATCCTTCTGTCAGTGTCACTGTGACTGTGGACATACAGCATGGGAAACATACACATGGCTGATACTTGTATCTAAAGTTACAAAATGTTGTCTCTGTCCAAATATTACCTAACTGTAAGTCTACTTTTAATAAAACTCTCAACATGACTTATCAGTTATCATTAATGTTCCTGCAAACAGACTCCTTGAAGACCCCCTACATAAATATCCATGTACTATCCAGCTAGACTAGTGTGTCTGTCCCTGAAAATATTCCTGCATGTGTGATTGTTCATGTCTCATCTGCAGGAAACAAACAGGAAGTGAGTGAAAGACACAGGAAATGATTCCAGCTCTTCCTCCTATATCAGACATTCTCTCCATACCTGAGAGTGTCCAGTCTCCAGCCTGGATCCTTCAGTCCAGCCGACAGAAGCTTCATTCCTGAGAGACCTGGATGATTGTAGCTCAGGTCCAGCTCTCTCAGATGGGAGGGGTTGGAGGTCAGAGCTGAGGCCAGAGAAGTACAGCCTTCCTCTGTGATCAGACAGCCTGACAGACTGCAGACACACAAAACAACAATCCATCTGTTATCCATCTCTATAGCAGCATAACTAAGGGATGGTTCAGGGTCACCTGATCCAGCTCGAAGCTTTATCAAAAAGGAAAGTTTGAAGCTGATCTTCAAAGTAGAGAGGGTGTCTGTCTCCTGAACTCAAACTGGGAGCTGCTTCCACACCCAGTCCAACATAGCCAGGCTTTCTTTGCTGCTTTGACAAAACCTCAAATCCCAGTCAGAGATGGTGAGCATCATCACAGTGATGATCATTTCTCTGTTAACCCAGGCTTTCTGCTTCAGGATCTGTGCACGCTCACAGAACAAGGAGACCTTTAAACATCATTTCACTAAATGGATGGACTGAGCTCAGCCTACAGATGAACTGGATAAATAAAGATTTGACCTCAGTGTGCTCAGTGTCCAACAAAGGAAACATGGAGATCACACCAGTTTGTCACCAAAGTCTAATTATTCCAGAGGGCAGTGTTGATACAACTAAAGTTATTTTTAAGCAAAGTTGAGTTTTTTATTGTCGCAGTACTTCATGTCTGAAGTATCACTTAAATGCATTACACGCTGTTGATGGCAGCAAACAAACCACCCAAACAAACAGAGGTGGGAGGCTTGGGCAGACTACGTAGGATCAGCTTGTGGGAGGAGTCAGGATAAAACCAAAGAAAGACAAGCTAACAAACGCCACAGTGAAGTGAGTAGCTACAAACTGCAGGCCGATTAGTGTTGTTGAAGAAGTCGGTCTGAGGAACGTTCTTAGGATCAACAAATGACGGCATGTATGAGCCTCCCTCAAGACGCACCATCACAAGAAGAACACATGAGCTGTGGAAAAAGGAGAGACTACGAAAGCCACGGCGTTACAACGTGCACCAGCTGTTGGTCTCTCTGGAGACTACTGGGCGTGGCTGGGTAACCATGGTTACTTGGGAGTTACAGTACATGATATTAATGAAGAGTGGGAGCTGCGTTCTATAGCAAACAATTTGTTATGAGGTAATCAGCTGATCTTAGTTTAACCGGAAGCCCTTCACAATAATTGCAATGCCTTTATTTTGTCCAACTACCATCAGTTCGTCTGTACTGATGGTAACTTAAAGTCACACTAATGTCGTTTAGTTTCTATAGTTTATGTAGTGGAAGTATACTACAGTACCCTGATCACTGATAGGACAGATTTATGTAGATATACACCTTTGTGTTTAACATTACTGCATTATAGTACTGTGATCTTTGTCCTTATATATGGCTATATTAGCTATACTGATGTACGTACATATAACTGGATATGTAACTTATCTATTCATCTTATTTGTCATGTATTTGTATTGTGTACTTCCTTTTTGTAAGAAACCACACACATGATCACAGCCGCAAGAATCAATCAGTGAAAGAATAAAGTGTCTCAAACCAAACCTTAAGCTCTTTATTCCACATGCTGGGATCATTTGGCCTTCAGTGGTGTTCTGGCTGACACACCGGAGTGACCAGAGTGCTAAAGAGTGAATCGGACACACCAGTGTCATCTCTGATATCTCCACTACATTTAATCGTCCTTCAGCTTGTGGCTGCCGTTAGCTGGTCTGCTAGTTAGCTGATTTGCTATTTAGCCGGTGTGCTATTTAGCCGGTGTGCTAGTTAGCTGGTGTGCTAGTTAGCCAGTGTGCTAGTTAGCCGGTTCGCTAGTCAGCTGGTGTGCTGACCAGCGAACCAGTAGGTTACAAGATGAGCTTGTCTGTCTGATGAGCCAGCTCTCTCTGTCTTGGTCATTTTGTCCTTGGGCAAAACCTAACCTACCACTACAACTGTAGCTTACCTCCACCAGTGTGTGAATGTGAGAGTGAATGAATACAGGGAGTGCAGAATTATTAGGCAAATGAGTATTTTGTCCACATCATCCTCTTCATGCATGTTGTCTTACTCCAAGCTGTATAGGCTCGAAAGCCTACTACCAATTAAGCATATTAGGTGATGTGCATCTCTGTAATGAGAAGGGGTGTGGTCTAATGACATCAACACCCTATATCAGGTGTGCATAATTATTAGGTAACGTCCTTTCCTTTGGCAAAATGGGTCAAAAGAAGGACTTGACAGGCTCAGAAAAGTCAAAAATAGTGAGATATCTTGCAGAGGGATGCAGCAGTCTCAAAATTGCAAAGCTTCTGAAGCGTGATCATCGAACAATCAAGCGTTTCATTCAAAATAGTCAACAGGGTCGCAAGAAGCGTGTGGAAAAACCAAGGCGCAAAATAACTGCCCATGAACTGAGAAAAGTCAAGCGTGCAGCTGCCAAGATGCCACTTGCCACCAGTTTGGCCATATTTCAGAGCTGCAACATCACTGGAGTGCCCAAAAGCACAAGCTGTGCAATACTCAGAGACATGGCCAAGGTAAGAAAGGCTGAAAGACGACCACCACTGAACAAGACACACAAGCTGAAACGTCAAGACTGGGCCAAGAAATATCTCAAGACTGGTTTTTCTATGGTTTTATGGACTGATGAAATGAGAGTGAGTCTTGATGGGCCAGATGGATGGGCCCGTGGCTGGATTGGTAAAGGGCAGAGAGCTCCAGTCCCACTCAGACGCCAGCAAGGTGGAGGTGAAGTACTGGTTTGGGCTGGTATCATCAAAGATGAGCTTGTGGGGCCTTTTCGGGTTGAGGATGGAGTCAAGCTCAACTCCCAGTCCTACTGCCAGTTTCTGGAAGACACCTTCTTCAAGCAGTGGTACAGGAAGAAGTCTGCATCCTTCAAGAAAAACATGATTTTCATGCAGGACAATGCTCCATCACACGCGTCCAAGTACTCCACAGTGTGGCTGCAAGAAAGGGTATAAAAGAAGAAAAACTAATGATATGGCCTCCTTGTTCACCTGATCTGAACCCCATTGAGAACCTGTGGTCCATCATCAAATGTGAGATTTACAAGGAGGGAAAACAGTACACCTCTCTGAACAGTGTCTGGGAGGCTGTGGTTGCTGCTGCACGCAATGTTGATGGTGAACAGATCAAAACACTGACAGAATCCATGGATGGCAGGCTTTTGAGTGTTCTTGCAAAGAAAGGTGGCTATATTGGTCGCTGATTTGTTTTTGTTTTGTTTTTGAATGTCAGAAATGTATATTTGTGAATGTGGAGATGTTATATTGGTGTCACTGGTAAAAAGAAATAAATGAAATGGGTATATATTTGTTTTTTGTTAAGTTGCCTAATAATTCTTTACAGTAATAGTCACCTGCACACACAGATATCCCCCTAAAATAGCTAAAACTAAAAACAAACTAAAAACTACTTCCAAAAACATTCAGCTTTGATATTAATGAGTTTTTTGGGTTCATTGAGAACATGGTTGTTGTTCAATAATAAAATTATTCCTCAAAAATACAACTTGCCTAATAATTCTACACTCCCTGTAGTGGAATTGTAAAGGGTCTTTGAGGGTCTCGAAAAGCGCTATATAAATGCAATCCATTATTATTATTAAGAGCATCTTTAGGCCTGACTGTGCTCATCCTTCCTCCAACCTCTCCTTACCAAAGATAACAACTACATCAGTATTAGCTCAATAACAATTTCTGCAATTCAATTGTGGACATTCATTTTTAAACCTTGTGTAAAACGATAAAACCTCAAAGTCTGAGCATTATTCTTTGTGCAAACAGCTCTTGCAGGTTCCCCCGGACTTAGGTTATTTTTATTATTTAATTACTTTCCTTTAAGCAGCTGTTCAGGCTATTAAACTCATCCCAGAAATAACAAGTGACACCATTAATAGTAGAGGTGGGAATCACCATACAACTCGCGATACGATATTATCACAATACTTAACGCACGATACGATATTATTGCGATTTTTTAAAAATATTTTGCGATATTTAAATTCTGCACATAAAGGTAAACTTTATCAATATTCATTTTATCTAATATCAAAGTCTCACACTCAGTCTTTCTCTCATTTCAGTCAGTTTTATTGTTGACAAACTGAACGGTTTGTATTACAGTCTAGTCCAACTTAACTGAATGCAACCATCTGGTACAATTATAGCTATTCTGAACTATGCAATTTATGAAAACTATGCAGCCCCTTCAGCAACTGAAGAATTTGAAAGTAAATTTAAAAAAATATATAATTTTACATTAAATAAAAAAGTTTCAAACTTAATTAAAATTAAACATGTCTTAAATTAAAATAAGTAAACTGTCATGTTTATTGCTGCCAAAAAAAAAGTTAAACACATTTGGACAGTGAAGGAATGTCAGGATTGTTGCTCAGAAAAAGGATCAACATGCTCTGAAGTCAACATGCTCTGACTCCAGAGCATGTTGACTTCAGAGAAAAAATTGTTTGTAACAAAATATCGATTTCTGCTGTCCCTGTATCGATACATTATTAGCAAACAAAATATCACGATACTACACAGTATCGATTTTTTCCCCCACCCCTAATTAATAGTGGAGCTAACTTTAACAGGTGAAACTGATTTGACCTATAAGGCTACTGCAGTTACTTCTTATCAGGTTTAGTAGGGAAGACATCTGGATGAGGTAGTTAGTAGTATGTAGTTAGTACCGGGCGACTCCCCTCCCCCACATCGGCACCAGAACCCTGTATTTTCTACAGGGTAAGACTGCCTGTTTTATCAAACTATGGCCATTACTACTGTGATCATTTGCAGCCCAGTGTGCCGCTCTCTCTGCTGGGATGAACCACTGGAGCTCACCCAGTCATCCCTTTCTTTCTCTCAAGAAGAAGTGAAATAAATATATTTATTATGTTACGAGTCTAATATTCTTTAAATCAAACTGTAATGAATAAATCAAGCAAGAAGATTTGGTGGCTCCACGTGTTGTAGAAGAAAAGATAAACATCTCATTTTGAGAAATCAGCCTTTAAAATTAAGTACTGTGAATAAAAAACAAACAGCGAGCCAATCAGCAGTCGCCAATATCCTCCTAATTTCATTCACAAAGAAATCAAATATATATATTATGGGCCCAAAGGAGCCTAAATCTTTAAATTAGGCAGTACGTGAAGTATTTTTTTAAATAAACAAAGACATGACTATAACAACTTTTAGTAATTCAGAGTCCAATTATCCACTCAAATGTGAATAAAAGTTCACTTGACAGCTGTAAAAGTTACCTGTTTATACAATAATATAAATCACATTTCAAATGATCATCTGTGGAAAAGTTTGAATCCTGACCTGAGAGTTTCCACTGCACACTGTGAACTCTTTAGTCCAGCGGACAGAAGCTTCACTCCTGAATCCTGCAGGTCAGAGTTACTCAGGTCCAGCTCTCTCAGACTGGAGGACTGGGAGCTGAGGACTGAGGACAGAGCTTCACAGCTTCTCTCTGACAGGTTACAGCCACTCAGTCTGAAAAATAAAAGACAATCTATAAAACAAGTACTCATGTAGAGTTTGTTAATACATTTCACAACATTAAATGTTGACTTTCTATTTTTAAAGGAAACATAAACATACTAAGATACAACATCATATGTATGAACTTTAATTAATAATTCTAAAAACTAAATGTTTTCTGATCTGACCTCAGAGTATTCAGTTTACAGTTTAAACGTTGTAGTCCAGCAGACAGAAGCTTCACTCCTGAATCCTGCAGCTTTCTGATACTCAGGTCCAGCTCTGTCAGACTAGAGGACTGCGAGCTGAGAACTGAGGACAGAGCTTCACAGTTTTCCTCTGAGAGTTCACAGATGTTAAGTCTGAAGATAAAAACATGAATAAAGATTGTTGTTAAAGTGTAATCAAGGTGCAATAGCTTATTGTCTTGTGCTGAGCAGGTTAGTAAAACTTCCGTTTAACTTTGAAATGAATAAAAATGCTATGAAACAAGGATAACTGGATAAAGACATAAACAAAAACAAACATCAAACACATAAACAAACAGAACTAAACATAATACAAATTGATCTGACCTCAGAACATTCAGTTTGGCATGTGGACTCTCCACTGCAGCAGACAGAAGCTTTACTGCTGAAGCCTTCAGGCTGTTGGTACTCAGGTCCAGCTCTCTCAGACTACAGGACTGGGAGCTGACCACTGACAACAAATTTTCACAGCCTTCCTCTGAGACGTTACAGCTGCTCAGTCTGTGAGAGAAAGGAAAAAAACAAAAACAAAAAAAAAACAAACAATATATGTGATCAAATTAAATTTGTTTATATGTTGAACCCTTTTTTTTTTAAATTTATTTAAACCTATGAGACTATGAGTGCTACCAGTCCAGTGCACATGATTGGTACCTTGATGGTACCTTGCTCAGGGGTACCACAAGGTAACTATTCGGTGGATTCGACCCCTGACCTTATGATCATGGGGCGACCACTCTGCCTACTGAGCTAATAATTCTGTGTACACTGTCATACAATATTAACTAAAACAATTATTTTAGAAAATTTTAGTAATTCAATAATCATGCTCATTACCTGTGTATTGTGAATAACACTTGATTTTAAACACTAGCTGTATAAAACTCTTCCTGTTAAAGGTGTGTATAAAGGAGATGAGCTGAAATGCAGACTTCATGGAGAATGTTTGCTGTCAGCATATATCAAAGACAAAGCAGAGATCCATCCAGTCTCTTCCACTAAGCCCACAGAGGGACAGACAACCACTCTCACTCACACCTGCATGAAGTTTAGATCACCAGGTAACCTAACTGCATGTCTGTGGACAGTGGGAAGAAACTGTAGAGGACCCAGAGTGAACCCACTGTAATTCTGTGATAACACTGGTTATGGAAGCCTTACAGTTACATATGGTTACTGACAAGAAACACGACCTTAGAGGCAATTTCAGTAATGAAGACCGAGTTTCTCCCTCCATACAGGATGAAAACATGACAGCACAGCAGAGATTTATATTTAAAAAGGGAGGGTGTGCACTGAAAGTGAGATACAAACTTGAACTTAAATTATGAACATCAGAAAAAGATGTAGGTGAAGTCTGGCAGGTGAAGTTTGTGCTTTAGAATAAAACAACCAAACTCCTGGAGTTGGAGACAAATGAACAAGCTGAGGATAATAAACCTGTCAGAGGGGCTGAAGCATCAGAGCTCATGTTCTTATAGGCTGGGTCTGGATTGTCCTTTGATAAGAGTTACAGAACAAAGTGTGTTTTAGAAATGCTGGAGTGAAACATTAAAACTACCATATATTTACTGAGTGACTGATGATCATTTAATTTACTATTTTAAAAAAATGTTACAGTGCTCTTTGAACTCAGCATTTCTGATTTATTTCCCATGATTTTAACAATGAAGCGATGACAACATGTTTACTTACAGAGCTTTGTTGGAGGCTTTGACCACTGGCAGCATTCTCAGAAGAGCCTCCTCTGAAGCAGAGTATTTCTTGAAGTCAAACTCATCCAGATCTTCTTCTGATGACAGTAAGATGAAGGTCAGAGCTGAGCACTGAGCAGGAGACAGTTTACCTGTGGAGAGACTTCCTGAAGTCCTGTATTGTTGGATCTCCTCCACTAGAGAACGATCATTCAGTTCATTCAGACAGTGGATCAGATTGATGCTTTTCTCTGCAGACAGATTCTTACTGAGCTTCTCCTTGATGTACTGGACTGTTTTCTTATTGGTCTGTGAGCTACTTCCTGTCTGTGTCATCAGGGCTCGTAAGAGAGTCTGATTGGTCTGCAGTGAAAGACCCAGGAGGAAGCGGAGGAACAAGTCCAGGTGTCCATTTGGACTCTGTAAGGCCTTGTTCACAGCACTCTGGTAGAAGTGTTTCTTTGCAGAATCTCCTGTTTCAGACTTCTGGGAGGTTGTTTGTTGTTGTTCCAGCAGATTGAGTCCAGAGTTGCTGAAGGTCAGATGGACATGAAGAGCAGCCAGAAACTCCTGAACACTCAGATGGATGAAGCAGAACACCTTGTCCTGGTACAGTCCTCTCTCCTCTTTAAAGATCTGTGTGAACACTCCTGAGTACACTGAGGCTGCTCTGATATCGATGCCACACTCTGTCAGGTCTGGTTCATAGAAGATCAGGTTTCCTTTCTGCAGCTGATCAAAAGCCAGTTTTCCCAGAGACTCAATCATCTTCCTGCTCTCTGGACTCCAGTGAGGATCTGTCTCAGCTCCTCCATCATACTTGACCTTCTTCATTTTGGCCTGAACCACCAGGAAGTGGATGTACATCTCAGTCAGGGTCTTGGGCAGCTGTCCTCCCTCTCTGGTTTCCAGCACATCCTCCAGAACAGTAGCAGTGATCCAGCAGAAGACTGGGATGTGGCACATGATGTGGAGGCTTCGTGATGTCTTGATGTGGGAGATGATCCTGCTGCCCTGCTCCTCATCTCTGAATCTCTTCCTGAAGTACTCCTCCTTCTGTGGGTCAGTGAACCCTCTGACCTCTGTCACCATGCCAACACAGTCAGGAGGGATCTGATTGGCTGCTGCAGGTCGTGTGGTTATCCAGAGGCGAGCAGAGGGAAGCAGTTTCCCCCTGATGAGGTTTATCAGCAGCACATCCACTGAGGTGGACTTTCTAGGGTCAGTTAGGATTGTAGTTTTGTGGAAGTCCAGAGGAAGTCGACACTCATCCAGACCATCAAAGATGAACACAACCTGGAAGTCTTCAAAGCTGCAGATTCCTGCTTCTTTGGTTTCAGTAAAGAAGTGATGAACAAGTCCCACCAAGCTGAACTTTTCCTCTTTCAGCACATTCAGCTCTCTGAAAGTGAATGGAAATATGAACTGGATGTCCTGGTTGGCTTTGTCTTCAGCCCAGTCCAGGCTGTATTTCTGTGTTAAGACTGTTTTCCCAATGCCAGCCACTCCCTTTGTCAGCACTGTTCTGATTGGTTCATCTCTTCCAGGTGAGGCTTTAAAGATGTCTTCTTGTCTGATGGTTGTTTCTGGTCTGTCTGGTTTCCTGGATGCTGTTTCAATCTGTCTGACCTCATGTTCCTCATTGACCTCTGCAGTCCCTCCCTCTGTGATGTAGAGCTCTGTGTAGATCTGATTCAGGAGGGTTGGGTTTCCTGCTTTAGCGATGCCCTCAAACACACACTGGAACTTCTTCTTCAGGGTGGATTTAAGGTTACGCTGACAACGTCCACTGGGAGTTCCTTTAGAAATAAAGAAAAATATATATATTGAATTTAAGTACTTATCAAGGGTACATGACCATTTCTTTCCTGCCCAAATTAAGTGCTTGTGAAGAATCAGGTCAAGTTCTTGCAACATCATGAAATTTTAGTTTTTCCATTAGCTGATATTATTTATAGATATCTTCTTACTGCTCAGTAGATGATCAGCCTGCTTATTCAGCTTCATTCTCTTCAGGATGTTTGCTGTGATCTTCACAAATGACTCCTTGCTTGAATTATTATAGTTGAACTTTTTCATTTGCTTTGAATCGAGTTTAGGCTCACACTTTTGATATGACTCTAGAAAAACAAACAAAAACATAATAACAGATCCATCACAGTATTATTAAGCTGTTGCATGGTTTGTTTTTTGTGTGTGTCTTTTTCTTCACCATCATGTGTAACTGAAGCCTTTTTTGTATTTATTAATAATTCACCATCACATCATGTCAGATGTTTAAGTTACTTCATGAGAAATTTTAACTAAGTACATGGGTGTTAAAGTAATGTTTTTCTGTATATTTAAACAGTTTGTAGACATCAAAGCCCTGTTTATTTTTTATTTTAGCAAAACATCGTCTGAGGCAAGAATAAATCAACTAATTAGCAAAAACAAAAGAAAGAAAGAAAACATGTTTGACATAAATTACATTTATTATAATTACAAATTATATCCCCAAATTACAACAACTGCCACTTGAAGGAACTTTATATTGTTAGATAAAAAACTCTAAAAACAACAAGAAGAATTAAGATTTATCATTATACCAGTATATACAAGTCAGGAGTACTTATGCACTAAGGGTTGACCGGGAATGATAAAGTGGATGATAAATAGGTAAATGTAATCATCAACAGTCAAAAATAAAAACCAAACTAGACAAAAAGTCGGTAGCAGGTAGACAGAAGTTAAAATAAATTAACTAATATAGGAAGTATGAGACAGTGGGATCAACTAAAGCTTAATGAAGATTACATTTAATTTAAAACTCAAAACTGAAACTAAAACAATAAACCATCAAAACAAGTACCTAGAAGTGCAAAACCACAACCACATTGTTTTGGTTTTGATTGAATTGACCGCTGCCTTTGAAACAGTAGCCCACAATATTCTAATATCTTGATTAAATGTCCTAGTGGGCATTAGTGGCACTGAACTTAAATGCTTTAGGTATTATCTGGCAGAGAGAGCTTTCTCTTTGAACCTTCTTAGTTCTGATTTTTCTGCTGCTTGTTGGACATGTGGCCTACCAGGGGGTTAATTTTAGGACCATCGCTATTTCCCCCCCCCCCCCCCCCCCCCCTTTCTTTACATTTTAAATGGACTGATTGATATATACTGCTTTTCTACTCTCCCAGAACACTCACAGCAACAAAACAGAGGTGATAATGTTTGGGCCTAGTGGCCCATATGAGTCCTTTTTTGTTGCTTTGGGAAGATACCGATTCACAAGGTCCCGAATCGATTCGATCCACGACTCGATTTAATTCGATTCACTTCAATTCGATTCGAATTGAATCTGGGAAATTTTGACAGTCAGAAATCAGTACATTTGCATATTTTTGTATCTATAAAAAGGAAGCTGACACACGCAAGACTTTATCAAAGGTGTGAGCATCACAACAGATGCCTTTGTGTCAAAGTAGCTGAAGATAAAACACAGAAAAACATGAAGGTGATTTTCCAGGACTGGGATTTTATATTCTGCAGTACATCAAAAACAAAAGAAAACCATTAATCAACATATGAACGTTACCTCTGATGTTACAGCGGTTTTATTAGAGACACGGCTGAGCGTTTTGCATAATTTTAAAAAGTTTAAATTTGTTCAGTATTGAACGGCAGAAATTAGGTTTTCTTTTCGGAAGAATGTAGAAGGAAAAAAAAACAGCAGCAGACAGCATGTAAACAACGGTAGACTTGTGCGTAACAAGCAAGCGAATAATGCAGAAAACAGATTTTTAGATGGGAAACTGTTCTTGAAGTACAGAGAGAGAGAGAGCTGTGCATGAAGTGTGATTTTATTGTGGTGGAAGCAAAACAGTAAAAGTCAGAGGGAATTCATGATGATTGATTGGTTGATTGATTGATTGGTTGATAATTTATTGCAACATGTGAACAATATACAGGTACATTTAGAAATGAAAATAAGAGAGAAAAAAATACTATACAAAATACATACAAAAAAACGTTCTGATTAATTTATATGTTGAAAGGGAGTGGGAAGAAGTAAACACTTATTTAATCCCACCCCTTTGCCATAAATTATCAGTTAATATGTAGTCAGCTTCCTTACTGATATAATGATGTTTATGTTGCTGCTGGTTCGGTCAGTATTGTTTGGAGAGAGATCAAACTAACAGCTTTAGAATCAGCACAAAAAGGGCGTGAACACAAAGCGCGGACCCGCCGACACCTCAGAATCAGCGAGCTGTCGGCTTTCAGCCCCGACTGTGTCCGTGCCGTCAGGTGAGAAAGGCGACATCTCACTGATTCTGGTCCGCGCTGTGTGTTTAGGTCTTTGTGCAGAATCCGTGTTCCTGCTCTCATTTACTGTCTTAGCTGTTTGGTGGTTGTTGAAATTTTGTGAGGTTTAACCTGAGATTCTGGCGTTTCGGGCAAAATAAATTTATATTAAAAAATCGATTCAGGATTTTAATGAATCGATTTCACGTTATCCAAGCCAGAATCGATTTTAATCGATAAATCGATTATAAAAACCCACCCCTAATTATTACCGACCTTGGGTTTAATTTGGACAGTGATTTTAAACTGGAAAGTAAATTATAATTGTTGTCTAGTTTTTCAAAGTATAGCGTTTTTTATTTTAGGCAACTGACAGCAGTGAAATGTTTTCTTTCAAATTCAACAATTTTATTTGTCACACACACAATACAACATGTGGTTTCTAGGCAGCACTTTGAAACAGTGATCCATACTTTTATTTCATCCCATCTGGACTACTGTGATTGACTTTATGTGGGAGTCAGTCATTACTCTCGCATGCTCAGCTGGTTCAAAACACCGCTGCATGAAGAACCTATAAAAGAGAGCATGTTACCCCTGTCTTAGCCTCGCTCCACTGGCAGCCTGTATATTTTAGAGTTCATTTTAAAATTGTTGTGTTTAGTTTTACATTTTTCACAGTCTTGCCCTGCCTTACCTTCTTCACGCCTACACACCTCATCAGTCAGCTGACCAGCTCACTCAGATAGCCTTCTCTATCATTGTTCATAAGTTATGGACTAACTTGCCGTTACATGTTAGAGAGCCCCCTTCACTGTCCACTTCAAAAACACATCTTAAAACCCATTTTATTCTTTCTGACCCACTGAGACTCGGTCTGTTTTAGTTATTTGACCTTTTTTATTGTTTTTTATATCACATGTATTGTTATTATTTAGTATCGATGTACAGCACTTTGTGTCACCTATGGCTGTTTTGAAGTGTATTATAAATAAAGATAGTAGGTAGGTAACTGCGGTTATACTTATGGGCAACTGTTCATTAACTGGGGCTCAGAGCTTAGTTACACTGCAGAGCTGAGGATACAGAGATACCACATGGAAACAACCTGAGTTCCTATTGGTCAGTGCAGGCTTCATGTGTTTCTACCTTAACAATGGCTCCTGAGACAAACTAAGGAATTATTACCTTGTGATAAACAGGATGAAGATGCCTGGGCTGAGGGTTTCCCTGTTGGAGTAAAGTGCACCATGAATAAGGAACTGTTTGTTTAACAATGAAGACCTGCATGGCTTCAAAATACTCTAAATATAATCTCCAAAAGTTGATTCTGTTCATCTGGACGTAGTGTTTTCTGGGAGAAACGTGTCGTCACTCACCCAAGTGACTTCTTCAGTCTCAGCTGACTGCAGGTTTCAATCTTATAAACTGTACATTTGGATATTGACTGAAACCAGCCCACTGAAGGAACAATGGGCTGGGAGGTCAGTTTCTTCATCGTAATTAAGCAAAATCTCATGACCACTGATCAACAACCACTGATCAATAACCATGAGTCCCATTCACAGAGAGTTGGGGAATGGCTGCAATCACAGCATTGTAAGATGGTGACAGATGTACGAAACGTTTCTCCCACTGAAAACGCTACATTCAGATGAAAAAACAAAAACAACTTTTGGAGATTTACTTACCTGCATGATTGAGCATGCATCAAGATGTCTAAATATAATATTTGTACTCAAACAAATTTAGAAGAGAAAAGACACACAATTGAAAGTTCAGACTAAAACAGCCTCAGTTTTCCATCCATAAACTGTGACAGTGTTGTCCTGATACTGCACTGAGTCATGTCTTTTTTCTCTGACTGACCTTCATTCATCTTCTTTAAAATCAACTCTGCCACCTCCATTACATGGCGAGTAGTGTATGTCTCCACCATAAGATCCACTGTTCCATGACGTCCATCCTTCCTTGCGTTCTCCAGTCGGCTCTTTTTGATGGTTGTGAAATCACCTCCGGGTCCTTTTTCCAGGTACCAGTGGAAAAGTTTCAGCTCCTCTTCTCCCAAATCTTCCAGCCTGTTCAGCAACTGCTCCTCAACAGATTTTTCCATCTTTCAACTGTAAAACATGAGAGAGAACATGAATCTCATCACATGTCCAATGTATTTACTTATTTAGAATATTTAGAGTTTGAGCAGTTTGAGTTCAGGTTTTGTTCTCAGAGCTTTTATTGAGCCATAATGTCTCCTTTTACCTCTTGAGCCCCAGCGCCCCCAGTACAAAGGGGGTGAACTGCCGTTTAACCCTCCAGCTCTCAGGTCTTTAATGCAAATATGGACACGTATCCACAAAAAGCTCAGAATTCACCCAAAGAATTCACATCAGCTCACACACACTTTCTACCTGCAGAGGAAACACAAATCATTCATGTGCACATCAGCTGAAATCCTCCTTTCATCATGTGTGCTGTCCAAATATCAGCTGCTTCTTTCCTGCTTCATCTCAGTGTCAGCTGAATGCAGTCAGACAGCAGTGTGAGGCAGAGGAAGCTGCCATCAGCTGCTCTGCTATCAGTCCACTAGATGGAGCCTGAAGCACACACGATGCATTCACTGACACACACTGATTCACTGTGACTGGAAGCTTCAGTCAGTCCAACATGTGTGAACAACATTTTAAACATTTCAGCTGATCCAGGATTCAAAGAGGATCAGCAGAGTTAAAGCTTCACACTAATTCTTCCTGCTGTTTGCAGAGAACTGCACACACACTGATTCACTGCTAATGAGAAGCTTCTTCTATGGGCTCAAAATGTGGTCATAAATATTTTGTACTTGTAAAAAAGATTTGTGTGCGTAAAAAAGATTTGTGTGTGGACTTAGAAAAAAACCCCTGCAAGTTACAAGTACGGATTTTGACCCTATTTTTCTTCCTTTCATCTGATTGGTCAATGTCATGTCAATCACAAATGTAACAATCCCATCAGAGAACAGATGGGTTTGGCTGTCGAGGGGCGCTTTTTTTGACGTGTGGAGACATGAAACCCGAATATAACGGCGAATCATCTTCAAGCAACTTATAGAAGTCCAGATGCTTTTCTTTCCAAGCTCCTTCAACTATGATGACCTGGATGACTGAGAACCTTCACAGGAAAAATGAAACACACTGAACAAAGAATGCAAGACTTTCACAATAAAACAGCAAACAAAGGAACGCAACACTGACACGTGAGCTTGACAGAGGAGTGGAGGAAAGGCAGACGAGAGCGAGTGAAGGAAAGAGGAGACAAGAGAGACATGACAGGCTGAGGAAATATAGAATGGAGCACCAGGCCTCACACAAACACACACAAACACACACAAACACAGACACACAGAGGGAATCTAATGATCAAGGAACTAAACAGGAAGTATAAGAAACTCAAAGCAGCATAAATAAGACTGTAAATGAACCAGAACATAAACCATAATACAAAAAATGCAAAGTACTTGGTCAAAAGGACCCAGAACCATTAAAGTTCTTTTCTTTGCTCTTCACTGTTTGAGTGCAAACAGACTCCACATTAAACTATGACAGCACCGTCCCTGCTGCTGCTGTCAGACCTGTTATTCACTCACTGCTCGCCAGTGTTTCTAATGAGTTTTACTCATCCATGAGAGTTTAAAGCACTTACAAGGTGACTACCAATAAAAATGAGTGTGCTTCACTGTCAGAGCTACGGTGATTCATCCAGTAGGACTTGATAATAAAAATATTTGTTTGATGCTTTGCATTGAGGTGCATTGTTGAATTTGCAGGGACACAATAACCACAAATCAATTGTTCAAACCACTACAGTAAGAAGCCATGTTATGAATAATAAACCAATAATAATACTAATAATACTAATACTAATACTAATACTAATACTAATAATAATAATAATAATAATAATAATAATAATAATAATAATGTTAATTTAAGTAATTGTTTTCGACTGAACATCACATATAATGTAACAAGCAGTAAATTCAGGTTAACTGCATTATTAGCATTTGGAGGAGCTCTTTATCCTTCTTTTTACTGCTCACCTCTTACAAAGTGTTCACACAGTTTGCTAGCCTCTTTTAGCCTGCTAGCTACTGTAGGATTAAAGAAATTATTTTGCTGCTACTGTTCATAACCATCATCTTTATCATTCCATTAATCATCATTTCATTAAAGCATTTATTGAAGCTGTTGACATTACATTAAAGTCTGTATTACAGGTGTTATCATAATCATATAATAATCTTTCATTGCAGGAGCAACTGTAATCATTTTATATGCACCTTGCATTTTGTGCTTATTAAAGAGTTGAGCTCAGTCAATTAATTGGAGGTTTCAAGCCTCGGTCGGCGCGATGTCCGGCCGATCTATTGAGTAAAGTGACTTGGAGCTATGGAGGATTGCATACACGCTTATAATCTAGAAACAGGCCTGACTGTATTCAGCAACCTTCTGCGTTTGAGTTTGCTTGGTAACAGATGACTCAGAATAAGTCAGGAAGTATACTTCTAAAATGTCTTTGTTTCCTCTGTAAAGTGTGCATTTTTTGGTTGTTATTTTGAGGAGCTGTCTGGATGAGGCTATTTGAATAACCAGGTTATTCATTATTATCTTTTATTAGTTTATATCCTTTTTTATTAAGCTTGTAGTAGTGGTTCTTGATTAAAACATTTATTCAATATATTACATGTATACTTTCAGTTAGGTTATTACACACATGAGAGCTGGTGAGGTGAGAGGTGAGATAGAGTGCAGTTGAGGTCATGACACACACACACGCACACATACAGAGTAGGTGAACTTAGGTCTAGGTAAGAGTTCAGACATATTTTGCTTGTAACTGCATTTTTGTGCCTGCATAAGTGATAGTTTGTTGTAGGACGTGCGTCTGATGTTCCAGAGATAAGCGAAGAAGATGAACAGGAAGCACCTGCCGTGGAGACGGAGAGAGTGTGCTTTTCTGAATATCTCAAAAGTCGTTGAACAGAACATTTGTGATGTAGAGGTGATGTATCTGCTTTGACGCATGAGGGGGCGTCATAAATAATAAACTAATAAAATAATAAACCCTGATGCTATAAAAACAACTGCTGGTGTATTTTTGGGCTGATGTTTTGCAGTGTACATCTCCCCACGCGTGTGTTCATTAAAATCATTGTTTGACCCAAACTCTTCTGGATCAGTGTTGTTTTGTAACTCATCCTCAATATCTGAAACCCTTATCATTACGCTAACAAGTCTACTACACACACTTGACTCGGTCACATGACAGACAGCAGAGATAGCTGCTCTGCTAGCTAAGCTAACTCATGTTAAAGGTCAAAGAAATGAGGCGATGCTGCTGGGAGTTACGTCACAGACTAGCAGAATTTAGTTATTCAGCATAATATTTAATCCTTATTATCTGCTCCTCTCACCTCTGTTTACATCTGAAAACAAGAAAATTTAGCCAACAGTTTATTAGCTTCGGTGAAATTATAAACAGGTATCAGCGCGGTCACCTATACTGTGCTTTAATGCTGGAGCAGCAGGAACACCAGTTAATCTAAAATCTCCTTTTCTCTCTAAAAAGTGACAGCAGACTGAGTCAAAGACAGAAACCTTGTTTAAACACCAAATATTCACTTCCTGATCCAGGATTCAAAGAGGACGTTGAACTTACTCAGCTTCTTCCAATGAACGTCTTCACTCTGCAGCTCTCTGCTGCCTGGACCAGGTCTGTGTAGAAACAGAAAATCCTCTGCTTCTTCTCCGTCAGCAGTCGTCTGTGTCTGCAGACTGCGTCAGATTAAACACTTCACACCAGCAAAGAGGCTGAAGCTCACAGGTCAAAGGTCAGCTGCCACACTGTATATAACAATTCACTTTTGAACAGTAGATAGCCTGTAGGCGTCTCTGCAGTGATAAACAGTTTACACATTAAACACTGAACCATAAAAGAAGCTTGAGCTGCAGCTCACAGGTCAAAGCTCAGCTGCTGCACCCAGTTATGAGTTTAAATAAATCATTAATCATGATCTTTTCCCTCTCAGCACTTTCACTTGGCCTTGGAGGGTTTTGACGGAGCTACACTGTATGTTTCAAATGTTGTAAATAAATTGGGAGTTAGGGCTGGGCAATATGGCCTAAAATCCATATCGCGGTATAATTTGAAGCACGTGCGGTAACGATATATATCGCGATATATTCTTTTCTTCTGTATAACGTATTTTCCACACTATAAGGCAGACTTACAATCCTTTAATTTTCTCAAAAATCAAGAGTGTGTCTTATGTATGAATTCTGGTTGTGCTTCGTGACCTCGAACCGATTTGGGCGTGCAGAAATCTGTTAAAAAATGTTTTAGTAGAACTTTGGTAAGCTACGAAGCCGCACTGCTTGATGGATTGTCAGAGCATTACGGCTGCCGTGGTGAGGAGCTTCGCGGAGTAATCTGGGTCCAAAACTCCGTCCGCTTCAGGTCCCAAAGTCAAATGAACACTAAGAGTTAAAAACGGTCTAAATTCTTTCATCTTTAATAAAATCATCAGTGTTGCTGCTTTACCAGGTGTAACAATTAAGTTTAACATCCATGAGAACAGAATTTATTAAATTTAACGGAGTTAGAAGTTAACAGGAAGTCAGCTCGCTAGTTTACACCTAAACATTTCATACCATGTTCTGACTGAGAGATTTTTGAAACTAATTCAAACAGCCCTGCTATCACTTCCAGCATAAATGAAGACAGAAAACTAAACAGCAGTGGCGTTTGCAGGGTTACTGAAGTTGGACTACCTGGTATATAATGTTGTGCTACGTGATTGCTAGCGACACAGCTATGTTAGCATAACATTAGCACAGTGAAGCTGGAGGATGAACGCCAACTTTTTTTCCACTCGATAAAAGTTAACGTGAGGGATTCTGGTGGTCAGGGACAAATGCAATCGCATAGCAGGATGCTGTACACGGGCCAAACTTCAGTCAGGAGAACAACTGAAATCATCCATCCACAATACGAGGTTAGTTATTATTCGTCTCGGAACTGAGGACGCCATCATCTACCTGTTCAATCGTGTCTACACCCATCTGGACCAGCCGGCGAGCACTGTGAGGGTCATGTTCTTTTACTTTTCCAGTGCTTTCAACACCATCAGGCCGACCCACCTGGGTGATAAGTTAGCAGCGATGCAGGTGGATGCTTCTCTGGTGTCCTGGATTGTTGATTACCTGACAGGAAGACCACAATATGTACGTCTCCCACAGTGTGTGTCTGACAAGGTGATCAGCAACACAGGGGCACCACAGGGGACTGTCCTCTCCCCCTTCCTCTTCACCCTCTACACCACAGACTTCAGCCACTGCACAGAGACCTCCATCCTCAGAAGTTTTCTGATGACTCTGCGGTGGTTGGATGCATCAGCAGGGATGATGAGACAGAGTACCGGGCTGTGGTCGACTCCTTTGTCACGTGGTGTGAGCAGAATCATCTGCAGCTCAACGTGGCAAAGACCAAGGAACTGATCGTGGACTTCAGGAAGACCAGGAAACACTTGACCCCTGTTTCAATCCAGGGGGTCAGTGTTGACATTGTGGAGGACTATAAATACCTTGGAGTACACATTGACAATAAACTGGACTGGGCTAAAAACACCACAGCACTTTACAGGAAGGGCCAGAGTCGTCTCTATTTTTTGAGGCGACTGAGGTCCTTCAACATCTGCCAGAAAATGCTGAGGATTTTCTATGAGTCTGTTGTGGCCAGTGCGATCCTCTATGCTGTTGCATGCTGGGGGAGCAGGCTGAGGGTCGCAGATGCCAACAGACTTAATAAACTAATCCGTAAGGCCAGCAATGTTGTGGGGATGGAGCTGGACTCCCTCAAGGTGGTGTCGGAGAGGCGGATGCTGTCCAAGATAAAGACAATGTTGGATAACACCTCCCACCCACTCCATGACATGCTGGTCAGTCACAGGAGCTCGTTCAGTGAGAGACTGAGATTACCCATGATGAACCACTGAACGACACAGGAAATCATTCCTGCCTGTGGCCATCTCCCTGTACAACGCATCCACTTAACACACTGTTTGCTGCTACAACTACACATGTTTCTTTTCCAGCTATTTATTTATGAGTGACTTATGTATGTATGTATGTATGTATGTATGTATATATATGTATATATTGTACTATTCTTAGTTAGTGTCTTGTCTGTCTTGTCTTAATGTTGGTTTAAAATGGAGCACTGTAACAAAAAATAATTTCCCCCAGGGATCAATAAAGTATTCTGATTCTGATTCTGATTCTGATTAACATACTGCAACAACATGGGAATAGAGCAGCTGCGAGAGAATTCAACATTAATGAATCAATGTTACGGAAGTGGAGGAAGTGCAGTTTTTGGCTTTCCCCGCGTTTCAAAAGTGCTTTATCTCTTTGCTATGACTGTCGCCCACCATAATTGCAGATGATAATTGTTGTAGCCGCTGCGATGCTTTCGACCAAAAAAGGCGCAGCTTGATGACATCATCAACATGCGCTATCGCGATAGAGCGATATAGTCAGAGGCCCTTTCTCAATTCTAAGTACGCAAGTATGTACTCGCGTTTTCGGCGAGACCGGATTTGCCGAGACCGCACGGACTTGCCGGAAACGCGAGCACGGACTCGCGATTTGTACAATTGGAACACCGGCATACTTGATGATGTCACAGGTCCAGAGTTTTTACTGCCGTCCCCTCTTAATTTAACTGTGAGTAATATGTTATGAAGCTTAACTTTAATCACAGCCAAACCGGTTTACTCAGGAACAAATAAAACACTGAAATAAGCCAAACATTAACATTTAGAAATGATCTAAGTGACTTATATATCATGTTTAACCTCAGTGGTGAAATCTCTATTAATAAAAATAGTGTACATGTACATACGTGTACATACCTTAATAAAAACAAGCAGGTGAGATGTTACAATGCTTTTATTTTTATTTTAGTGGACACTCAATACAATAGACAGCTGCTGGGGTTTGGGGTTTGTTTAACCTGAGTAGCGAAAAGACCGCGGGGGGGGGGGGGGGGGGGGGGGGTTTGAAAACGATGCGCTGTTCTCGCCAGCTCTAATGATCCTCGACCTCGCTGTCTGCTATGGAGCTGGCGGGTCACAGACGTCTCCGAAAACGCCGGAGCGTGTTTGGAAATAAATGATATCTTGATAAATCGAGCAGATATTTGAAGTTTAAACGTTTATTTTGTGACCCAGAAAGAGTAATATTTAAAAGTTTTCAGCCCCGCTCGTCCACCATTGCCACGTTTGAGTTTTGGATGAAATGCATTCTGGGATATTTAGCTGTACAAAGTCCACACAAGTCACCACCGATGCATGCTCGATAAAACGGGCGGAGCGAGAACTCGGCTTGATGCGTACTTCGAATTGGAACAGTACTTGGTCTCCGACTGATGACGTATCCCGAGTAGACGAGAACGCAAGTACGCACAAGTACGCATATTGAGAAAGGGCCAAAATCTCTATCGTTGACCAAGTTTAATCGATTCTATCGTATATCGTTTATATCGCCCAGCCCTACTGGGAGTGATTTTGTTGTATTGGTTTGTTTTTTGGTTTTATGTTTCCAGGTAGATGAATGAAGACAGATTCACTCTTACCTTTTCAAAATGTCTATGAGGTAGACTAGGTCTATGCTTTTCTGCCCCTTCACAGATAATCCCAGTGATTTTCCTTTGGTCTGAAATCTCACCTGATCTTGTGATATTGAGAGTCATCTGCCTTTGAGGCAGCTAACCAAACAGTGTTCTCTAAACTCTAACTTTAATATACTTTGATATATTTCAGATTTCTGAGCTCTGCTCTGACTCCGTGCCAGTAGCTCCTTAATATGACTTTAGTTTGATCAATAATTAACCTTCAGAAAGTTTCTGTTCCCACCCCACCACGCCGAACAACCCTGAGAACAAATAATATGATGTGGGTGTGTCGGCAGGCTTCAGCACTGTGAGCATTAAACACAATAAAAGACCCACAAGTTCCTGCTCAAAGGTCAGCTGCCTTCAGATCAATCATTAACCTGCAGCAGGTTGTGGCCTGATGTGTTTGTAAGAGTTTCACTTTCAGGAGGAGAAGATTTAAACGAGTCACACAAATGTGAACTACAAAGTCTGTGACACACAATTTATGCAAACTGCATGAAATCTGACCTGAAGAAATCCAGTCTTCTGCCTGTTGTGGTTGTGACAGCTGCTCGTAGGAGAGTTTGTTTGTAGGAGGTGGAGATGTTCTCAGATCAAGTGCGTAATCGTCTCTTTGTGTAGACGCTAAAAGCTGTGAGCCAAAACTGTCTGCTCTGAAACTCTTCACTCAGTCCTCACGCTGAGAGTTTAGAGGCTGAACTTCTTGTTCCTCCATAACACTTTTCATGAAACAGCAGAAATGAGCTTGTGTTTCTCAGCAGTGCGCACACAGAGAACCGATCCTCTCTGCTCAGTCTGAACAAATCAAAGTGAAACATCAGTGAAAACACAGCTGCTGATCAAACTGTGTCAGATTAATGCCTCAATGTTTCACTGTGAGGTTAAAAAATACATAAAAATGATTTAAAGAAGTAGGAGGCAGATTTTCACAATAAGAGCACTTTGTTTTTAATTCAGTTAATGTCAAACTGTCATCAACACCTCTGTGTTGTCTCCGTCTCTGAGCAGATTCAGGCATTACTCAAATAATAAAGGCTTTTTTTCACTATTATACTTTTCATTAGTCTCCAGGTTGATGATTATAAACAGAATTATTAAAGTTTTTATCATTTCAGGCTGAAAATCAACATGAATTTGGTTCTAATCAAAGAAGCTCCTTTAATGTGTGTCATTAAAATCCTCACACAGACTTAAAAAGGCGACATTAACATTAAAATAAATGAAAGAAGCTTCAGCTGAGAGCTTCATGCAGTCATCATCAGCAGCTCATAGCAGTCACAGCTCTTTATTACGCAGCTTTGCAGGAATTAAAGTGGCTGAAGTGTCAGAGTTTGTGTGAGAAGCTGCTTCATGGACAGCTGCACACACGTCTTTATTATTTCTTCATAAATCAAACACACAGGTTTGTCTGCAGATGATTTAAAGTGTGTCGTTGTGCAGTTAAAGCTGTTTGTGTGACGCCCTGACCTCCTGTGAATGAAACAGCCAATCAGATCCATCAGAGAGAGAGCAGGAAGTGTTGTGTGTTTGTGACAGAACAAGGAAACAGTGATGATGATGAACATAAAGGTCCTCTGATGTTTCCTGTTACAGTAACGCTTGTTCATCTGTTGCTCTCCTACACTTTCCTATAAATAAAGGAGAAAAAGTCCGTTTAGTTTCATTTCCTACAGCTCAGAGTTACACTTCACATTCCTGCTGTCACATCAAAAAGCTTCACTTTGGTCCAACATCTACATGTTAACATGAAACACAGACAGACTCAGAACATCTGGAACATCTGCACTTTGACCCAAGCTGTTATAGCAGGATATTTTCTGCATATTTCTTATGTTGGACCTGTTTGAACTGTAAACGACCTGTAATCATCTGTAAATGGTGTGAGACACACTGAGGCCACCTACAGGGCAGCTGGGGAACAGCAGGGATCTGAAATCATACGAGACGTTAGTGAGTGAGAAGAACAAACGGACTTAAGATGGCTCGAAGTGATCAAAGTTGATCTAAAACAGAAGATAAATCCAAAGCAGCATCAGATGAATGTTACCATTTCCAGTTACGGTGTCCTTCATCTAATATGGAAATGTGTTGTGTTTTTTTTGCCGTGTTGTTGTTCTTCCTATTGTGTTTAGGCCAGAGATGCTCTTCAAACAGCGGACAGACATGACCACATTACAAGAACATGGTGTGAGTCCGATTTGATATTCCAGTCAACGCTGAGAGACCTTAACCAGGAAGTCAGAGGTCAGCTGATGCTGCGAGCAGGAAGTGAACCAAGGGAAAGGTCCACTCTACTCAATCTCAAAGAAAATATGCTGGTATTTGTTGATGTTGATGGTACAATAAAAATATATAATATAATAAATAATAAAATATCATGTGATGATGAGATGTGTTGTTGGTGTTTGTATTTTCTGTAAATGTCTTTTTTAATGTAAATGCTTTGTTCCAGACGGACAGGGAATCAGTTGCTGTACGATGACATCATCTTGATGTTGACGAGGAGGGCGAGAAAAACTAGTTTTGTCCTGCAGATGGCGATCTTGCACCGTGTTCAGAGAGCCGACACTTTGATGGTGCTGCTCTACTCAGCTTACTTTAGCCTGGGTTGGACTCTATATGAGCAGCTTCCACTCTGGTTTCACTCTTAAACACACTTGTTTGATTTCACTTGTAAAAGTTGAAGAATAAATATTTTATTACAAAATTATTTGTTGATGCATTTTTTTAGGGTCAAATATCTTGTTTGATTTGAGGAATGAACTGTTAGGGTGGAAAAAGTGAATCAGGTTAAAATAGTGGTGCTTTATATCAGTGAAGATGTATAATGTAATTTAAAATGTTGATGATGGGTTGTAGTGGGCTTGTACTTACAAAACTGCCTCATTTTATTGGAACGATCCACAGTTGCATCCACTCACGGATGACATCTGACATCATTTGACATCTGGTCTGAACACGTTTGTACACAAGACGCCTCAGTTCTGGATGTTTCCACAGACTCCTCTGTGCACCTAAAGAAAAGGTCAAAGGTCAGATGTACATGTAGTTGGGACAATTCTTCAGTCGCACAAACTACATAATCATTTTCCTCCAATTAGGACTTTTCACTTGCAGAAATGGTCCTGTGTGATTTCCAGGCTGTGATATAAAAACTAGTTCCTAATGGCAGCGACTCACTCAGTAAACATGTGTTTCCTTCACCAACCTCACACACAGATCCAATAAGATCAGGAAGTGGGCAGTATAGTACAATATGTGTTATTCTGTGCTGCACTGCCCAAACTAAAGATCTGCTGAAGTGTTGGAAATGATCCAGATGTTTATTTTGGACGATACAGCAGAAGATCAGACATGAAAGTGGAGATAACACAGAAGACCTGCAGCAAAGGTCAGAGGTCAGACTGGGCCCCTGGATTCAACAATGAGCCAATGATCATCAAGCAGTGACTAAAGCAGAGCCCTGACGTTCTGACATTCATCACACAGTCAGAACAAATGTCTGCTGATGACTTCATCTCATGAAACGACTGATAGATGTCAGTTCATTGATCAGCTGAGCTGCTGATCTTCATCGTCACAGAAACATTCAGCTTGTTTCAATCAGTAAATAACTCCCACTACTCCCAGTTTGAACTGTTCCCACTCAAAATGCTGTGAGAACAATGATCATTGTAGAACTTCACAAACATCACGTGTTGTTTTCCACATGTAAGATCAGCAAACACACAGAAACTTCCTGTTGCCACACACGGCCTCTAAAATCTCTTCCACGCTTTCTGTCTGAAGTCCACTCTCTGTGTCGGATCCACAGGAAACAACAAGATCTTATTAACATGGTTTTCAATTTGTCTCCTTCCAAAAAGTCCAACCAATGAACAAATGTGTGTATTTGTGGAGGCCGAACAAAAGCATGACACATTTCTCTGTTTCTATAAACTGGAGTCAAACACAAACATGAAGAGTTTCACTGACAGACTCCAAAATGCCCCCACAGTGGATCAAAGGGAAATCCTACAGTGTGGCCAGAGACTCTTAATGGCTCCAACATCAACACATCCACAATGTTGGATCCAGTTCTGCCTCACAGAGTTACTAAGACACACCCTCTGCCAGCATCACAACAGCTCCACCTGCTCCACCTGCCTCCTCAGCATCTGTACACCTGAAGAGAAAAGAAAGGCTCCAACAGCTCAAATCTACAAAGGATTCATGAAGTTTCATCCAACAATAACATGTTTGCCTTCCACAGTGTGCTGTTAGACACCACTGTACCTCTGCCATTTCAAAAAGAGCAGCTTGGGAACATTTTGGCTCCAAACACTTTGTGTTTAAGTTCTTTGTTTTCTTTGTGAAGCCGACAACATCTGGAGCTTTGTGACTCATAGAAACATCATTTTGTTCTTTAGATGACAGCAGATTGGGACTGAATAATCAATCACTATCAAACCAATAAAGACAAACATGCTGATTTTACAGGAACTTTGTTGGAGAAGCTGCAAAGACATGAAACTGGTGGAGATCCCAAACCAGTTGATAGTGCTGGTTATTCCAAATAAAGCTGTTTCCCTTTGAGATGAAATGACTTTCTGTCCTGATATATAATAAAGATGTTGTTGTTTTTGAGCCCCTGTATTAAAAGTAGTAGAGATGGACCGATCCGATATTACGTATCGGTATCGGTCCGATACTGACCTAAATTACTGGATCGGATATCGGAGAAAAATAAAAAATGTAATCCGATCCATTAAATATCACGAAAGCACCTCACAAAACTTGCAACACGCCGTAACTCACCTCAGAACGTTAGCACGTCGGAGCAGTATGCATCACGTGATAGAGCGGCTGTGGCATGCGGGACCTGTCGGTGGTCTGGATAGCATGTGGAGCTTCGCTAGCAACCCGGCATTTCATCTCCGACAAAGTTATCCCCGAGAGAAGTAAAGCAAGTGTGTAAGTCCATCTCTGAATGTTTGTAAAGCATTCCTGCGTTAAGCTTAACAAGCGACTGCCTCTCCTGCTGCTACTTCAATCATGAAACTGCTTAATGATCAGCTGATCGGCTTTTCTGTCGCGAGTCCGTCTCTCTTGTTTGTTTTTGGCCCACTTTGCACCAGAAAGAGGAAACCAGCGGCTGAACAACAGCAGCACGTTTAAGCTTGATCAGCTGTTGTTAGAATTTATTTAATATTTCTTTCTACACCAGGATCTTTTTCTACGTAGCTGACGGCTGGTAACTGTGCAGGGGCGGATCTAGCAAAGTTTAGTCAGGGGGGCCGATAGGGCATTAACAGGGAAAAGGGGCACAAAGACATACTTTTCTTTCTTATTCTCATTTAAAATGTCGAGCTTTTAATAAATAATTATCTGACACCCAAAGTTTTAATTTGATGTAAAATTAATAGAAGTCAATTACTGTATATAGTGACTATAAAGTCTAATATATATACCCTAGTAAGCTATAGTACTTTTTCCTTTGGGAAGGTACCATCTGTGCAGTCTGCAATGTTGTTGAAGAAAGATGTTGAATCTATTTAATATTTCTTGAAAAATAATTGATTTCTGTGCATTTTTTTTCACACTGCATCAAATTAAGGTTGATTACGTCGATTAAGCATCATGAGGTGGAGCGTGAGGGGTGGTTCCCTATTTTTTATTTATTTATTTTTGTTGTTGCTGGGAGTTGGAACCCTATTAGTTAGGTTGCTTAATATTTACGCTAAGTACTCTTTAAAATACCAGAATAGGGAGGATGGTGTAGGTTTAAGTTTATTAGATTGATCAGTATTGCTGAACTATGAAATATTTTTTTGTATACAGGTATAACAGAATAGCTTTAGTGTAGTTGTTGTTTTAAACTTGAGTATGAACTTGCAGACTTGCAAAATGCAGCAAGATATTTTAAAAAACAGTTTTGTTGATTAAAAAACACTATATCGGATTCATATCGGTATCGGCAGATATCCAAATTTATGATATCGGTATCGGACATAAAAAAGTGGTATCGTGCCATCTCTAAAAAGTAGTTTAAAGTCAGCTTGAGTTTGATGTCTTTATGTCAAAGCTGCTCATGATGTTGAGCTGCTGATGGAATAAAAACAATATAAAAGCATGTAGTCCAGACTTAAATGTAGCCTGTTGTTAGCTGAGGTCCACACACAGTGTTTGACAGTGTAAAGTGTGTGAAAGGGCTGCTGGTGGAGCTCACTAGGATGAGCAGGTGACCACGAGGTGGAGAGCAGCTGGCCTGGCTTTGACCCGGGCCACGCCCCCTTTCTCTCTGCTTTGCTGTCACTTATCTTCACTGCTCTGTCCAATAAAGCTGAAAAAGGCCCCGAATCAAAGAAATCTGCTGCAGCCTCTGAAATGTCTTCTGTTTCCTTCCCGACGGCTTTTTCACCGTCAGCCCATCAGACAGTCCAGCAGCATTTATGATGATGTCATGATGTTGAAGAGGCTGCTACGGTGGCCTCCCATGACCCCCAGCCTCATCACAGCTGAGATGCAGACATTTGAAAACATTCAGCAGACAACTGAATAACAGTCCAACACAACAGTCTGTGTGCAGACACACACTGACCTTTCATAGAGTCAAACACAGCTGGTTGAGTCATTTCTCTGTGAGTCTAAAGTGAATCTAGTATTTGAAAGTCCACTTCCTGTATTTGTTGTTGAAGACTTCTTCAGCTTCTTCTCAAGGACATCAGCTGCTTGTTTGGCAGCAGAGGCAGTTAAGAAGCTTCCTGAAAAACACTGAACAGTAAGTTCACTGTGGCATATGACAGATTCAGCTTTCTGTGTGCAAATGTGTCTGTGTCGACCTTTCAAATGCTGTTGAATCCAAAACATCAGCGGCTCCTCGGCTGCTCACTTCATGCACTTCTGTCTGTGTGACAGTCCAATGACATCACAGCTGTTTCCAGCCCCAGTGTCTCAGGACTGGACACCTTTAAACATGTCGAGGATCAAACAGCGTCCAGCTAAACACACATGAAACTATCAGAGCTGACAATCATTCCAATAACATCTAATGGTTCATGTATGTAGACACAGGACTACAAGGAAATGGCTCTCAGCATCTGGCTGTGGGAACACATGAGTCCCTGTTTGTGTTCAGATTGTGTGCATGTTTTAGACGTGTGTCACATGTAGAAACACAACAATCCCACAATGACACACAGATGTGTTTGACACAGCTGTGCAGCTGTAAGTTGTTTCTAATGATTCATTGAAGCTCTTCTAACATTCTGGAGACGATCAGTACATGAATCTGTTCAACACGACAACAATTTGACTTCAGTGTGAACGTTTGCATTAAATAACCTTCTTCATCCAGCTGACAGCATCTTCATCCTATGATGTGAACAGTTCCTCCTGTTGATGACAAACCTCTGACAGGATCTGCTTGAGGAGCTTTTTCATGTGCAGCTCTCTGAGCTCAGGGCTGAGCTGCTGTTTCATCTTTAAGAGCTGCTGCCTCCTCGCCGGACTTGTTCTCCTCTTCTTCTCCTAATGACACCATTTCTGCTTCATATAAAATTCAATAAAGATGCTGACATGTATCTGTAGCAACAACATCATTGAATCTGTACCAACTGGAGCCAAACCAGTGGCTCTGCTGGGATCACTGGTGAGCCAACACTTCCTTGTTGATGCAGATTTCAGGGCTTCCTTTTGCTCCTCCGTTATAACTGTTCTCTCTTCTCAACACATGATGACACAAAGGAATCAGCAGTGACAAAGATGATGCTGAAGAGAAGCACACACTTCACACATATAACAGAGCAGTGCAGTTACACACACCTCTGCTCGACATCAGGCCTCAAACAAAGACACAAAACACTAACTTGACTCTAAACAGAAGAAACGAGCAGCTGTTTCTGTTCTGTGCTTATTTATATTTGACACACATGCTTCTCTTTGTGCAAACACACATCGCACTATAAGGGTAACCTCGCACACAATGATTGGACAGCACAGTGATGATGCTGGGAGATCCTATACGCAGCAACACAGAAACACTGAGAACTTTAAACAATGATGGAAAGTGTTATAAATGACTTGTTGGCCTCTGATCTGTCACAAACAGCTGAAACGTGTCTCTCATGAGTCACATGAAGGTTTTTGACAGAAAGGACAAAAAGTAGCTGCAGTCAGTTTGTGTCATTTTTATATTTATTCATCTGGGAGAAAAATCTGAGGGACATTAAAATGTGTTTTCAACAGAGACAAGAACATGAATATAACAGAACAGGTAAATGAACATGTTTCAAGTAAACAGCTGGACTGATCAGGTCCAAACACAGAGTGATAAACTTGTCAAACAGCTGTCATATCTTTATATAGAAGCTCTTTATAAATGCTGCTCACTGCAGTCTGTTTACTAATAATGTCAAAGTGTTAGAAACACAGAAACATCAGAATGGTCTTTGTTCACAGAAACCTGTCTGGGATCCTTTGTTGTTCTTTTGATGCAGAGTTACATTATAAATATAAAGAGTTATTTCAGAGTCTCATCAGTTTTCCTGCATGTCTTTATTTAACACATCAGCAGGGCTGAAGCTCTCATGTTAAACACACACTGATCTATGGACACGTTCATGTGTTTCTAACAGAACCAGGCTGTTATCAGCCTGCACTAACATTATGTCACACACACTGAATGTAACAGTGACAGTTTACATCATCACACAATCAGCTGTGATTGTTTCACTGTCATCAAACGAGTCAACAGGAAGTAGAATCAATAGAAACCAATCATTTACTGACAGCATGTCTGATGGAAATAAGTGCAGATTATGTATGAAGTCTAACTGCACACAGTAACTGTGTTACAATAAGGACTTAACAGCGCCCTCTGCTGGAGTGTTTCAGTACTGCGTTAACTACAATACACCACCTCCTCCTCACACCACCTGCTACAGCTCTACTCTTCTATGACTACAGTCATCCACAGCACTGATGTGAGGTCACATGGTTCATATGTAAGGAGCACAGCTGACCTCAGGTCAGTTTAATGACTGTGAGCAGCAGCTGTGTTATTGTCACTGTGACAGGGAGACACTCTCAGACACAGCGCTCATGTCAGCTTGTTCTCATGCAGGAGGATCAGGAGCTCCATGTTTGTCTTTCTGTTTGAATCATGATGTGTTTGTGCCATCAGAGTCTGTCATGAGTACTCAGGGTTTCACAGCAGCTCTTCTGGATGCTGACGAGGACTCCAACCTCATGTTTCACCTCTCTGAGCTTCTGATGTCTGTGAACACTCGTGTTTCTTCTCTGGGCTCATCTGGACAAAAACACCTTTCTGTGTTTGGCTGCAGCCTCATTCTGACTGACAGGAAGTGTGTTATCCATGAGCTGCACTTCTGTGAGGAAGTTTCCTGCTGTGTTTCCTGTCTGTGGACAAACACGAGTGTTCCAGCTGAGGACTTGGTTCCTTCCACCTGTCCATACAGGACATCACGCTGTCTGCAGCTCTGTAAATGCAGCTCCAGGTCCTTCCACGTGCTGCTCTGTATTTGTGCAGTTTGTAGTGTGTCCTGGGAAACGTAGCACACATGGTGTTCTTCTGCTGTTTCCTCCTTTCACTGAGTGTGAAACACTGACGCTGTGCTGTTGTTCACAGAGGGGAGCTGATTCTAGCTGCAGCTGGACTCTGTCATCTAACTGAATGTGTTGGTGCTGATCACGGGGCTCTGAGGGGGGAGCAGCAGGAGGACTCTGGATGCTGACGTCAGTGTATCTGTGGAAGCTCCCACAGCGTGTCTGTCATTCAATATTGTGCTGTATATTGTATCTATGCAAAGATGAACAGACTGTGTGTTCACTGGTCTCTGTGCTGCAGCTCTGATGTCATCATCACTCCCTCCTCCACCCTCAGCAGTCCCAGCATGCTGCTGTGGTGCACCCCACCCTCACTCTACACCTGAGCCACAGACCACACCCTCCACCTCAATATACACCACAGTTTTCTCTGCTGTGGAAATGAGATCAGGAGGAAATCATCATTATTATTATTTAATAAACGCTCACATTAATGTGGGCTTATTTGTTTCATATTAGAAACATTAGTTGAGTGTTTTTAGTATAAAATGGTCAAAGTCCCTCTTTTTGCTCCTCCCCTCACCTGTGGATGGGCGGTGCTGTTACCGTGGTGACAGCTTGGATGTGTTTCAGTCCTGCCTGGTTATCACTGCAGGAATCTTTCACATTTATTACAGGTAATAACTCTGATTTTTCTGTGTATTATGAACCAAATGTATCCTGATACACACAGAGATGGATGAGCAGAGGTTTTTTTTGCAGTTTATGTAGTTACTATGGACTTAATGCATACATATTATTAAAATTAGGGCTATAACAGTTGTATTGATGTATAGCAACTTGAAATGCTCCCACAAATGGCTCCACAGCATGTAAAAATATAACAAAAGCTCTGGCGGACTTGGTTCTGTGGTCAGTCTTAAAGGGTGAAGTTAAACTCTGTAATCTTCACTGTGTCACAGAGTTCAGTGAGTCCCGTTATTCACAGTATCAATCAGATCATCAGAGAACAGCTGATCAGCAATCAGTGGTGCCAACAGCGCCTCCTGTGGTGAGAGGATGCAATAATGCAACGTAGCATTTTTCCACTCAACACTTGCAGTCATGGAAACTGTCTGTTGGATCTGTGTGACGTTGCTTTCTTGGTTAGAGTTCCTCACAAATGTCCAGATGATTCTTCTAATGAGGCGTCGACCATGTTTGCAGCTCTTTGGAAGAAAACGTCGCCCTTTGCCATCCTTACTTTTCTTTGACTTCTTCAAATGCAGCTGAACTCCAGCTGGTATTTTCTTGGACTTTGCAGCTGTTTCTGGTCATCAGTTCATTCCTGCAAACCTCTGAAGCTGAACAACAATGATGCTGCATTGCTGGCTGATCCCAAAAGGTTGATTCTGTTCATCTGGACGTTTTCAGAAACGTTTGCTCACTGATCAGGTGACTTCTTCAGTCTCAGCTGACTGCAGCTTTACAAGCTTACAAACAGCACATTTGCACAATGACTGAAAGCAGCAGCACCTGATATATATGATACTAATATAATACATATACATATATAATCCATACTAATGATGAAGGAACTGAGCTCACAGTCCATTGTTCATTCAGTGAACTACTCAGTTTATTTTGGGCCTCAGAAATGCTCACTCTGTTTGTACATCACTGTCAGCAATAGACTCATTCTGCTGTGTGGACAGGAACACATGTGACATCACTTCCTGTTTGTTTGTGACTGAAGAGGAAGAAGTTTACAAGGAATCATTTAGAAGAGTTTCAAACATCAACTGATTGAATCCATGAATCTGAAAACGTGTTTGTGAGTGAAAGAGACAGACATGTACAGACTGAACTATCTGTTCAACAGTCAGAGTGTTTCTGTAACAGGAGACACTCTTTACACTCCACTCAGCACAGGGACACTGAGGAACCAGGAGACCAGACCATAAACCCAGGATAAAGAGTTTGAGTGAATGTGGTGTTGAAGGTGTGGAGGTGGATCAGAGTGTCAGAGGAGACTCTGTAGAAGGACAGAGTGCCAGCAGGACAGTCCACATACACTGCTGCTCTGTTAGAGACAGAGGAGGAGGAGGAGGAGGAGGAGATGGATGTTCGACTGTAATTGTGACAGACAGACTGAGGACCATCATCAGAGCACCACAGACTCCAGGACTGATCATTGCATCCAAACAAACAGTCACTGCCTCCTTTCCTTCTGATGCTTCTGTAACTCACTGATATATAAACGCTTCCTCTCCACTCGACCTCCCAGTAACAGCGACCAGTCAGACCATTTCTACACAGCAGCTGACAAACATCAAATCTGTCTGGATGATGAGGATATGACTGAACCTCCTCCACATGTGTCACCTTCCTGTTGTTGTCAGACAGTTGGAGCTTTGTGTTCACTGTGTTTGTGTCGATTGTGAGTTGACAGGAATCTGATGGAGAGAACAAACACAATCCAGCTGCAGTTATTGATCCATCATCTGTTCATTGATTGACACTTTGATGATGACTCCTGACATGATGAAGATGGTTGAATGTGTGCTGCTTTGTTTTCATGAATCCCATTAAAAACACACTTACACTTCCTCAGACCTGGTCTCAACCATCGGACTCCAGCAGGCTCCACCCTGAAAGGAGGAGGGGGGTCAGAGCAGCACAGTCAGCATGCACACATGGACATTACATGGCTCTCACACACACACTGTTACACACTGAGCTCAAAGCTCGGCTCCACTGTTTTATTCAAAGAAATCTACATTTATTTATCAGCACATTTAAAAACAGCTTGAGCCAAAGTGCTGCACAGAGTAGAGAGAAAATAGGAAACATACACAGTAATGACTATAAAGACTGGTCAGGATTGAAAGCTACAGAGTACAAATGTGTTTCCAACCGGCTTTTAAAAATGTCCAGTGTTGGTGACGACCTGATGTGAAGGGCGACTGTTCCAGAGTTTGGCTGCAGCCATCGATAAAGCTCACCTCTGTTTTTACGTCTAGTTCTGGTCAGAAGCTGCTTATCTGCAGACCTGAGGGCTCCACTTGGATTCTTTTGTTAAAGAGAGATAAGATGGAGCCAATCCATTCACAGATTTAAAGACAACCAGATCTGGAAGTGGATTCTACCACGTACTGGTAACCAGTGGAAAAAGCTGGTGATGGGTCGTCTAGCACAGACCCACCGCTGGAACCAGACAATTGATGAGGGAGAGAACTGTGACAGCGCCGTTCCTTCACTTGACCTCAGTCGCTCTCGTCTGCTCCCTCGTAACACTGCTCTTTATTGAGCTTACATGAATATGCACAAGTTCATTATGACGTCTTACACAGGTATGAACAAAGAGTACCAGTCTGTGCATAGTGTGTGTGTGTGTGTGTGTGAGTGTGTGTGTGTGTGTGAGAGTGTGTGTCTGTGTGTGTGTGTGTGTGTGTCTGTGTGTGTCTGTGTGTGTGTGTGTGTGTGTGTTCCAGATGTGACCCTGTGACCCCAAAGCTGGTGCTAAGAGTCCAGCGGTCCCCCTAACAAAGGGCTCTTATACTTAACCAGACACAGAGTAGGTGTCCTCCTACACCAGGGGTCTCAAACTCGTGGCCCGCGGGCCAATTGCGGCCCGCAGGACGATAGTTTTTGGCCCCACCTTAATATGAAAATGTAATGTTAGTTTGATAATGTATGACACTTTACAGTGTTGTGGGCGGAGCTGAATTAACCCACCAATCAGGGTGGGATATGGATCTCAGGGGACACCAGCCGGGCTTGATGCAAGCAGGGAAACATTTCTCAATGAGTCAAAGTTCCAGCAGCGTTGCCCTGGAGTGTTTCTTTCTTTCCTGTGCCTGGCTGGCTTCCTCCTTTCTATTGGGCAAACGCCGACATTCGCCCCAGCGCGCTGCGTTCACAACACTTCAAAAAAAGTTGTTTTTTTAAGTTGCTGCCCAGCGGGACATTATACGTATATAGATTTATACACACGTCAGTGGGATTTAAAGTTATTTTTCCACAGAGAGAGATCTCATATTAACTCTCACAGTGATGCGTAGGCGGCGGGATAAAAGAAAAGTCATGAACTCAATGCAGCCCAATTTAGTCTGCAGTCACATAGCGACACCTGTTCATCGGCAACAACAGTCCCCGGTAACCCGGACTAATTATAGGGTCGCACCGTAATTTGTGGCTCCATGTTTTTATTTGCATCACTGCGTTTGCATTGCAGCAAACATGAACATTACATATATTTCAATATAATGTAAAAGCAGTCAAAACAACTAACATCAGAAACAGCTGATGTTATTTGTTATATGTCACGGTGTCATTTCCGCTTCTTTCTCCTGTAACAACAGCCCGGCGCCGTGAGCAGTCGCCTTTTTTGCGCTCGCTATCCCTGCACTTTCTACCATCTGCAAACGCCACGGTGTTCGTGTCGTCATGAAAGACATGAACATCGAGCGTAAAAACAAAGGAGACTGCTACCGGCTTTTTATCTGCCGATCGCCGTGCTACGGTTGCAAGAAAAAGAAGCAGAAATGACGTTCTCTACGCGTTGAGACGTTCCCCGTCCGTCGGCTAAACGCTTGATTGAAACTTCAATGCGACAGTGACACCAAGTAGAATTATAAATGTCACATAGCCCCAAACATGTCTTTTTCAAAGCCTGCGGTGAAGAGAAAGGTTGGTGATGACCACCGACAATTTCAGGAAAAGTGGGAAATGCAATATTTCTTTGTTGAGCACAGGGGCACCCCGACCTGTCTTATTTGCACAGAGAAAGTTGCGCTGCACAAGGAATACAATTTGAAACGTCATTACACAACTAGACATGCTGAGCTGGATGCAGAATACCAGGGAGACGAGAGAGCGAACCGGGTTGCCAGTCTTAAAACAGATCTACTGAGGCAGCAAGATTTCTCCAAGAAAGCAACCAAAGAGAATAATGCAGCAGTCGGAGCCACGTGGTTAGTGAGATGATTGCTAAAGCAGGGAAGCCATTCACAGAAGGTGCATTTGTCTAAAAGTGCATATTGCAGGCTGCAAATATAGTCTGTCCGGGAAAGAAAGGTCAGTTTAGCAACATCAGCCTTTCTGCCAACACCGCAGCAGATCGCATTTCTGACCTGTCAAGTGACATTTATGACCAACTGTGTGAGAAAGCCAAATGTTTCAGTGTATACTCAGTCGCTCTTGATGAGACCACAGACATCACCGACACTGCCCAGCTCCCAATGTATGTCCGTGGTGTTGATGACAGTTTTGAAGTGATGGAGGAGCTGCTCACAGTAATTCCAATGCATGGCCAGACCACCGCTCAGCAGATATTTACAAGCTGTGTGATGCCATTGAGAATGTTGGTTTGCCATGGAAGAGGTTTGTTGGAATAACAACAGATGGAGCGCCATCAATGACAGGGAGGAAAAATGGACTGGTGGCACAAAACAAACTGGAAGAGGAAGGCGTGGAGGAGGCCATTGCTCTGCACTGCATCATCCATCAGCAGGTCCTTTGCAGCAAATGCCTGAAGTTTGACAATGTGATGTCTATTGTTGTGAAATGCATCAACCAAATCAGATCCAGGGGCTTAAAGCACCGAAGGTTCTGAGCTTTTTTAGAGGAAATGGAGTCAGAATATGGGGATGTGCTCAACTTCACTGAGGTACGTTGGCTCAGCAGGGGAAATGTATTAAAGAGACTTTTTGAGTTGAGAGCAGAAGTGAAGCCTTCATGGAGAAGGATGGAGTTAGTGTTCCTGTGCTAACTGATCCCAAATGGCTCATGGACTCAGCTTTTCTTGTTGATATGACACATGAGCTTAATGTACTGAACAAGACGTTACAAGGCCAGGGGCAACTTGTCAGTGCTGCCTATGACAACGTGAGAGCATTCTCCACAAAACTGGCGCTCTGGAAAGCTCAGCTCTCTCAGACAAACCTTTGCCATTTCCCAGCATGCAAGGCACTCGTGGATGCAGGCACACCATTCAGTGCTGACGAGTATGTTGATGTCATTTTGAGGCTACAGGAGGAATTTGATCACAGATTTGCTGACTTCAAGACACACAGAGCCACCTTTCACATTTTTGCGGACCCCTTCTCCTTTGATGTGCAAGATGCCCCTTCTGTGCTTCAAATGGAGCTCATTGAGCTGCAGTGCAACTCTGAACTCAAAGCAAAGTTCAGGGAGGTGAGTGGAAAAGCAGACAAGCTTGGACAATTTTTGAGAGACTTGAGCCCTAGTTTCCCTCGCCTTTCCCGAATGTTCAAGCGGACCATGTGCCTTTTTGGTAGCACATACTTGTGCCAAAAGCTCTTCTCCACTTTGAACTTCAATAAGTCCAAGTACAGGTCCAGACTTAAGGATGATCATCTTCAAGACATACTGAGGGTCGCAACTGCTTCCTCCCTCAGGCCAAATCTGGCTCGGCTATGCGAGAGGAAACGCTGCCAGGTCTCTAGCAGCAAGGAGTAGGCAAGAGAAGCCATGTTCAGAAGAACAGTTCATTTTCTACAGTGTTCCATTCATGTTCAGAAGAAGGTTATAGAACTGTTAATACAGACATTTCAATCTAAATACAGCAGATATAGAAGACTGAAAGAAACACACAAGTTCACTGACTAAAAATATCTTATTATTATTTTATTTATGTATTACAGATTGATTTATTTTCTTATTAATTCTTAATTTGTTTATTTATTTTTCATATTTTGTGTTAAAAAATAAAAATAAAGAGATTTGAGAAGATTGGAATTTTTTAACCATGCCTTTCTTGTAGAAAACCTAATGCGGCCCAGCCTCACCCAGACTCTGCCTGCAGCGGCCCCCAGCTAAATTGAGTTTGAGACCCCTGTCCTACACCATAAATCAGTAAGAGAGGGTACGACCTCTCTCATGGCCCCAAGTGGTGTGTGCATGCCAGAGCACTCTGGAAGGCACACAGAGTCTTTACAGACTACTCAGGATCAAACCTCTATCATCATGCAATCGATTATACAACTCTAAGCATATATGAGTAAATATTTCTAAGCATAAATGACAATCAACAATATAAACCTTACAGCTGGTTTTAATAACAGAATTCATTTGTTTCTCAAATGAGAAAGAGCTATCGAGAAACACTCCTAAATCTTTAGTTCTGAACTTTTCCAGTGGGCCAAGGTCAACATTACCTGCTAATGCTAAATAGGCTGCCGTTATTAACTAATGCTAATTTGATGTGAATTAGCATTATGCACTAATGCTAACACTTTTTAACAATGTGAGTAGCTAATGCTAACACTATTTCCCTTAACATTGTGAACGGCTAATGCTAACACTCTTTTCCCTAGCATTACAACATCTGAGCTGCTAATGCTAAGTAGGCCGCCATTAGCACCTACGTCTATCCATCCATCCATCCATTCGCTTCCGCTTATCCTTTTCAGGGTCGCGGGGGGCGCTGGAGCCTATCCCAGCTGTCATAGGGCGAAAGGCGGGGTACACCCTGGACAGGTCGCCAGTCTGTCGCAGGGCTAACACACAGGGACAGACAACCATTCACACTCACATTCACTCGCACATTCACACCTAGTGGCAATTTGGATTATCCAATTAACCTATCCCCACAAGCTGCATGTCTTTGGACGGTGGGAGGAAGCCGGAGTACCCGGAGGGAACCCACGCAAACACGGGGAGAACATGCAAACTCCACACAGAAAGACCCCGGCCTGATGGTGGAATTGAACTCAGGACCTTCTTGCTGTGCGGCAACAGTGCTAACCATCGTGCCACCGTGCTGCCCACCTACGTCTAATTTAAGGCAAATACGCATTAGAACCTAATGCTCATATCGTTTTCCTTTGCTTTATAGCAATGTGAGCAGCTACTGCTAAATAGCATTAGCTAATAACAGCAGTCTAATTTAATGCAAGTTAGCATCATTTGCATTATAACGATGTGAGGAGTTAATGCTAAGTATGCTGCCATTAGTGGCTAATTCTAATTAGGGGTGAATAATTATTACAAGCTAATGCTAATATCGTTTTCTCTTCCCTTTTAACAATGTGAGCAGCTAGTGCTAGGTAGGCTGATGCTAGCAGCTAATGCTAAAGCTAATTTAATGTGAATTAGCATCACATTAGTGAGGAGTTAATGCTAAGTAGACTGCCATTAGCAGGTAATGCTAATTATTATGTGTGTTAGCATTATCCGCTGCTGCTAGCAATGTTTTATCTTACCTTTTAACAATATCAGCAGCTAATGCTAACACTACTTTAATTTCAGTTAAACCTACTTAGCATTAATTAACTTCATTTAGCATTAAGAAGTTTTTGCTATAGGCTACCATTAGTGGCTAATGCTAATTTTAGGTAAATAGAAATTGGCAGCTAATGCTAATACCATATTTTCTTGCCTTATAACAATGTGACTAGCTAATACTAATTTGAGATGAATTAGCATTATCCGCTTATGCTAACAATGTTTTTTCTTACTTTTTAACAATACGCCATTAGTGGCTAATTCTAATTTTAGATGAAAAAGGATTAACAGCTAATGCTCATACTGTTTGCTTTGTAAGAATGACAGCAGCTAATGATATGAAGTCTACCGTTATTAACTAATGCTAATTTGATGAGAATTAGCATTATCCGATAATGGTAACTCTTTTCCCCTGCATTATAACAATGTCAGGAGTTAATGCTAAGTAGACTGCCATTAGGGGCTAACTCTAATTAGGGGTGAATAATTATTAGCAGCAAATGCTAATACCGTTTTCTCTTTCCTTATAACAATATGAGCAGTTAATGCTAATTTGATGTAAATTAGCATTATATTAGTGAGGAGTTAATGCTAAGTAGGCTGCCATTAGCAGCTAAAGGTAATTTGAGGTGAATAAGCACTAGTAGCTAATGCCAATACCCTTTTCTCTTGTGTTATAATGATGTGAAACGTTAATATTGTTCTCAAACAACATGTAAATTAATCAGAATGTTTTTTTGTATGTAATTTGTATAGTATATATTTTTTTCTCTCAATGTACTTGTATATTGTTCACATGTTGAAATAAATTACCAATCAAAAATTACCAATCAATCAAATATTGATTCTAACAGGGCCCATAAACAGCATTAGCTTAGCAGCATTAGCTTATCAGAGTCTCCATCATGGTCACACAAATCCTTAGCGGAGCAAAGTGGCCTACTTAGCAATAGCTGCTGTAGAAAGCAAAGGGAAAACAGTATTAGCATTAGCTGCTAAATGTGCACTTGAGAACAAATCTATTGTGAATTCAGCTGTGAATGTAGTGTTTCCAGTAAGCTTCCATTTCCAAATGTTAGCTGCTCCTGTCTGCCTCTTTGTCACACACACAGACTGAAATGATTCACAGCCTTGTTTCATCCTTCTGTCAGTGTCACTGACTGTCACTGTGACTGTGGACATACAGCATGGGAAACACACACATGGCTGATACTTGTATCTAAAGTTACAAAATGTTGTCTCTGTCCAAATATTACCTAACTGTAAGTCTACTTTTAATGAAACTCTCAACATGACTTATCAGTTATCATTAATGTTCCTGCAAACAGACTCCTTGAAGACCCCCTACATAAATATCCACGTACTATCCAGCTAGACTAGTGTGTCTGTCCCTGAAAATATTCCTGCATGTGTGATTGTTCATGTCTCATCTGCAGGAAACAAACAGGAAGTGAGTGAAAGACACAGGAAATGATTCCAGCTCTCCCTCCTATATCAGACATTCTCTCCATACCTGAGAGTGTCCAGTCTCCAGCCTGGATCCTTCAGTCCAGCCGACAGAAGCTTCATTCCTGAGTCACCTGGATGATTGTAGCTCAGGTCCAGCTCTCTCAGATGGGAGGGGTTGGAGGTCAGAGCTGAGGCCAGAGAAGTACAGCCTTCCTCTGTGATCAGACAGCCTGACAGACTGCAGACACACAAAACAACAATCCATCTGTTATCCATCTCTATAGCAGCATAACTAAGTGATGGTTCAGGGTCACCTGATCCAGCTCTAACTATAAGTTTTATCAAAAAGGAAAGTTTGAAGCTGATCTTCAAAGTAGAGAGGGTGTCTGTCTCCTGAACTCAAACTGGGAGCTGCTTCCACACCCAGTCCAACATAGCCAGGCTTTCTTTGCTGCTTTGACAAAACCTCAAATCCCAGTCAGAGATGGTGAGCATCATCACAGTGATGATCATTTCTCTGTTAACCCAGGCTTTCTGCTTCAGGATCTGTGCACGCTCACAGAACAAGGAGACCTTTAAACATCATTTCACTAAATGGATGGACTGAGCTCAGCCTACAGATGAACTGGATAAATAAAGATTTGACCTCAGTGTGCTCAGTGTTCCTGTCTATTCCTAACATATTCCTAACATGATAGCTGCACTTTAGAGCTCTAAAACTGGAACTGACACATATTTAAACTCCACATGTTACTCAGTACATTCAGTTCTGACACTCGCCCACAGTCCAACAAAGGAAACATGGAGATCACATCAGTTTGTCACCAAAGTCTAATTATTCCAGAGGGCAGTGTTGATACAACTAAAGTTATTTTTAAGCAAAGTTGAGTTTTTTATTGTCGCAGTACTTCATGTCTGAAGTATCACTTAAATGCATTACACGCTGTTGATGGCAGCAAACAAACCACCCAAACAAACAGAGGTGGGAGGCTTGGGCAGACTACGTAGGATCAGCTTGTGGGAGGAGTCAGGATAAAACCAAAGAAAGACAAGCTAACAAACACCACAGTGAAGTGAGTAGCTACAAACTGCAGGCCGATTAGTGTTGTTGAAGAAGTCGGTCTGAGGAACGTTCTTAGGATCAACAAATGACGGCATGTATGAGCCTCCCTCAAGACGCACCATCACAAGAAGAACACATGAGCTGTAGAAAAAGGAGAGACTACGAAAGCCACGGCGTTACAACGTGCACCAGCTGTTGGTCTCTCTGGAGACTACTGGGCGTGGCTGGGTAACCATGGTTACTTGGGAGTTACAGTACATGATATTAATGAAGAGTGGGAGCTGCGTTCTATAGCAAACAATTTGTTATGAGGTAATCAGCTGATCTTAGTTTAACCGGAAGCCCTTCACAATAATTGCAATGCCTTTATTTTGTACAACTACCATCAGTTCGTCTGTACTGATGGTAACTTAAAGTCACACTAATGTCGTTTAGTTTCTATAGTTTATGTAGTGGAAGTATACTACAGTACCCTGATCACTGATAGGACAGATTTATGTAGATATACACCTTTGTGTTTAACATTACTGCATTATAGTGCTGTGATCTTTGACCTTATCAATGGTTATGTTAGCTATACCGACGTATGCATATAACTGGATATGTATCTTATCTATTCATCTTATTTGTCATGTATTTGTATTGTGTATTTCCTTTTTGTAAGAAACCACACACATGATCACAGCCGCAAGAATCAATCAGTGAAAGAATAAAGTGTCTTAAACCAAACCTTAAGCTCTTTATTCCACATGCTGGGATCATTTGGCCTTCAGTGGTGTTCTGGCTGACACGCCGGAGTGACCAGAGTGCTAAAGAGTGAATCGGACACACCAGTGTCATCTCTGATATCTCCACTACATTTAATCGTCCTTCAGCTTGTGGCTGCCGTTAGCTGGTCTGCTAGTTAGCTGATTTGCTATTTAGCCGGTGTGCTAGTTAGCTGATGTGCTAGTTAGCCAGTGTGCTAGTTAGCCGGTTCGCTAGTCAGCTGGTGTGCTGACCAGCGAACCAGTAGGTTACAAGATGAGCTTGTCTGTCTGATGAGCCAGCTCTCTCTGTCTTGGTCATTTTGTCCTTGGGCAAAACCTAACCTACCACTACAACTGTAGCTTACCTCCACCAGTGTGTGAATGTGAGAGTGAATGAATACAGGGAGTGCAGAATTATTAGGCAAATGAGTATTTTGTCCACATCATCCTCTTCATGCATGTTGTCTTACTCCAAGCTGTATAGGCTCGAAAGCCTACTACCAATTAAGCATATTAGGTGATGTGCATCTCTGTAATGAGAAGGGGTGTGGTCTAATGACATCAACACCCTATATCAGGTGTGCATAATTATTAGGCAACGTCCTTTCCTTTGGCAAACTGGGTCAAAAGAAGGACTTGACAGGCTCAGAAAAGTCAAAAATAGTGAGATATCTTGCAGAGGGATGCAGCAGTCTCAAAATTGCAAAGCTTCTGAAGCGTGATCATCGAACAATCAAGCGTTTCATTCAAAATAGTCAACAGGGTCGCAAGAAGCGTGTGGAAAAACCAAGGCGCCAAATAACTGCCCATGAACTGAGAAAAGTCAAGCGTGCAGCTGCCAAGATGCCACTTGCCACCAGTTTGGCCATATTTTGGAGCTGCAACATCACTGGAGTGCCCAAGAGCACAAGGTGTGCAATACTCAGAGACATGGCCAAGGTAAGAAAGGCTGAAAGACGACCACCACTGAACAAGACACACAAGCTGAAACGTCAAGACTGGGCCAAGAAATATCTCAAGACTGATTTTTCTATGGTTTTATGGACTGATGAAATGAGAGTGAGTCTTGATGGGCCAGATGGATGGGCCCGTGGCTGGATTGGTAAAGGGCAGAGAGCTCCAGTCCCACTCAGACGCCAGCAAGGTGGAGGTGGAGTACTGGTTTGGGCTGGTATCATCAAAGATGAGCTTGTGGGGCCTTTTCGGGTTGAGGATGGAGTCAAGCTCAACTCCCAGTCCTACTGCCAGTTTCTGGAAGACACCTTCTTCAAGCAGTGGTACAGGAAGAAGTCTGCATCCTTCAAGAAAAACATGATTTTCATGCAGGACAATGCTCCATCACACGCGTCCAAGTACTCCACAGCGTGGCTGGCAAGAAAGGGTATAAAAGAAGAAAAACTAATGACATGGCCTCCTTGTTCACCTGATCTGAACCCCATTGAGAACCTGTGGTCCATCATCAAATGTGAGATTTACAAGGAGGGAAAACAGTACACCTCTCTGAACAGTGTCTGGGAGGCTGTGGTTGCTGCTGCACGCAATGTTGATGGTGAACAGATCAAAACACTGACAGAATCCATGGATGGCAGGCTTTTGAGTGTCCTTGCAAAGAAAGGTGGCTATATTGGTCGCTGATTTGTTTTTGTTTTGTTTTTGAATGTCAGAAATGTATATTTGTGAATGTGGAGATGTTATATTGGTGTCACTGGTAAAAATAAATAAATGAAATGGGTATATATTTGTTTTTTGTTAAGTTGCCTAATAATTCTGCACAGTAATAGTCACCTGCACACACAGATATCCCCCTAAAATAGCTAAAACTAAAAACAAACTAAAAACTACTTCCAAAAACATTCAGCTTTGATATTAATGAGTTTTTTGGGTTCATTGAGAACATGGTTGTTGTTCAATAATAAAATTATTCCTCAAAAATACAACTTTCCTAATAATTCTGCACTCCCTGTAGTGGGATTGTAAAGGGTCTTTGAGGGTCTCGAAAAGCGCTATATAAATGCAATCCATTATTATTATTAAGAGCATCTTTAGGCCTGACTGTGCTCATCCTTCCTCCAACCTCTCCTTACCAAAGATAACAACTACATCAGTATTAGCTCAATAACAATTTCTGCAATTCAATTGTGGACATTCATTTTTAAACCTTGTGTAAAACGATAAAACCTCAAAGTCTGAGCATTATTCTTTGTGCAAACAGCTCTTGCAGGTTCCCCCGGACTTAGGTTATTTTTATTATTTAATTACTTTCCTTTAAGCAGCTGTTCAGGCTACTAAACTCATCCCAGAAATAACAAGTGACACCATTAATAGTAGAGGTGGGAATCACCATACAACTCGCGATACGATATTATCACAATACTTAACGCACGATACGATATTATTGCGATTTTTTAAAATATTTTGCGATATTTAAATTCTGCACATAAAGGTAAACTTTATCAATATTCATTTTATCTAATATCAAAGTCTCACACTCAGTCTTTCTCTCATTTCAGTCAGTTTTATTGTTGACAAACTGAACGGTTTGTATTACAGTCTAGTCCAACTTAACTGAATGCAACCATCTGGTACAATTATAGCTATTCTGAACTATGCAATTTATGAAAACTATGCAGCCCCTTCAGCAACTGAAGAATTTGAAAGTAAATTTTAAAAAATATATAATTTTACATTAAATAAAAAAGTTTTAAACTTAATTAAAATTAAACATGTCTTAAATTAAAATAAGTAAACTGTCATGTTTATTGCTGCCAAAAAAAAAGTTAAACACATTTGGACAGTGAAGGAATGTCAGGATTGTTGCTCAGAAAAAGGATCAACATGCTCTGAAGTCAACATGCTCTGACTCCAGAGCATGTTGACTTCAGAGAAAAAATTGTTTGTAACAAAATATCGATTTCTGCTGTCCCTGTATCGATACATTATTAGCAAACAAAATATCACGATACTACACAGTATCGATTTTTTCCCCCACCCCTAATTAATAGTGGAGCTAACTTTAACAGGTGAAACTGATTTGACCTATAAGGCTACTGCAGTTACTTCTTATCAGGTTTAGTAGGGAAGACATCTGGATGAGGTAGTTAGTAGTATGTAGTTAGTACCGGGCGACTCCCCTCCCCCACATCGGCACCAGAACCTTGTATTTTCTACAGGGTAAGACTGCCTGTTTTATCAAACTATGGCCATTACTACTGTGATCATTTGCAGCCCAGTGTGCCGCTCTCTCTGCTGGGATGAACCACTGGAGCTCACCCAGTCATCCCTTTCTTTCTCTCAAGAAGAAGTGAAATAAATATATTTATTATGTTACGAGTCTAATATTCTTTAAATCAAACTGTAATGAATAAATCAAGCAAGAAGATTTGGTGGCTCCACGTGTTGTAGAAGAAAAGATAAACATCTCATTTTGAGAAATCAGCCTTTAAAATTAAGTACTGTGAATAAAAAACAAACAGCGAGCCAATCAGCAGTCGCCAATATCCTCCTAATTTCATTCACAAAGAAATCAAATATATATATTATGGGCCCAAAGGAGCCTAAATCTTTAAATTAGGCAGTGCATGAAGTATTTTTTTAAATAAACAGAGACATGACTATAACAACTTTTAGTAATTCAGAGTCCAATTATCCACTCAAATGTGAATAAAAGTTCACTTGACAGCTGTAAAAGTTACCTGTTTATACAATAATATAATTCACATTTCAAATGATCATCTGTGGAAAAGTTTGAATCCTGACCTGAGAGTTTCCACTGCACACTGTGAACTCTTTAGTCCAGCGGACAGAAGCTTCACTCCTGAATCCTGCAGGTCAGAGTTACTCAGGTCCAGCTCTCTCAGACTGGAGGACTGGGAGCTGAGGACTGAGGACAGAGCTTCACAGCTTCTCTCTGACAGGTTACAGCCACTCAGTCTGAAAAATAAAAGACAATCTATAAAACAAGTACTCATGTAGAGTTTGTTAATACATTTCACAACATTAAATCTTGACTTTCTATTTTTAGAGGAAACATAAACATACTAAGATACAACATCATATGTATGAACTTTAATTAATAATTCTAAAAACTAAATGTTTTCTGATCTGACCTCAGAGTATTCAGTTTACAGTTTAAACGTTGTAGTCCAGCAGACAGAAGCTTCACTCCTGAATCCTGCAGCTTTCTGATACTCAGGTCCAGCTCTGTCAGACTAGAGGACTGCGAGCTGAGAACTGAGGACAGAGCTTCACAGTTTTCCTCTGAGAGTTCACAGATGTTAAGTCTGAAGATAAAAACATGAATAAAGATTGTTGTTAAAGTGTAATCAAGGTGCAATAGCTTATTGTCTTGTGCTGAGCAGGTTAGTAAAACTTCTGTTTAACTTTGAAATGAATAAAAATGCTATGAAACAAGGATAACTGGATAAAGACATAAACAAAAACAAACATCAAACACATAAACAAACAGAACTAAACATAATACAAATTGATCTGACCTCAGAACATTCAGTTTGGCATGTGGACTCTCCACTGCAGCAGACAGAAGCTTTACTGCTGAAGCCTTCAGGCTGTTGGTACTCAGGTCCAGCTCTCTCAGACTACAGGACTGGGAGCTGACCACTGACAACAAATTTTCACAGCCTTCCTCTGAGACGTTACAGCTGCTCAGTCTGTGAGAGAAAGGAAAAAAACAAAAACAAAAAAAAACAAACAATATATGTGATCAAATTAAATTTGTTTATATGTTGAACCCTTTTTTAAAAAAATTTATTTAAACCTATGAGACTATGAGTGCTACCAGTCCAGTGCACATGATTGGTACCTTGATGGTACCTTGCTCAGGGGTACCACAAGGTAACTATTCGGTGGATTCGACCCCTGACCTTATGATCATGGGGCGACCACTCTGCCTACTGAGCTAATAATTCTGTGTACACTGTCATACAATATTAACTAAAACAATTATTTTAGAAAATTTTAGTAATTCAATAATCATGCTCATTACCTGTGTATTGTGAATAACACTGGATTTTAAACACTAGCTGTATAAAACTCTTCCTGTTAAAGGTGTGTATAAAGGAAATGGCCATATTTTGGAGCTGCAACATCACTGGAGTGCCCAAGAGCACAAGGTGTGCAATACTCAGAGACATGGCCAAGGTAAGAAAGGCTGAAAGACGACCACCACTGAACAAGACACACAAGCTGAAACGTCAAGACTGGGCCAAGAAATATCTCAAGACTGGTTTTTCTAAGGTTTTATGGACTGATGAAATGAGAGTGAGTCTTGATGGGCGGGATGGATGGGCCCGTGGCTGGATTGGTAAAGGGCAGAGAGCTCCAGTCCCACTCAGACGCCAGCAAGGTGGAGGTGGAGTACTGGTTTGGGCTGGTATCATCAAAGATGAGCTTGTGGGGCCTTTTCGGGTTGAGGATGGAGTCAAGCTCAACTCCCAGTCCTACTGCCAGTTTCTGGAAGACACCTTCTTCAAGCAGTGGTACAGGAAGAAGTCTGCATCCTTCAAGAAAAACATGATTTTCATGCAGGACAATGCTCCATCACACGCGTCCAAGTACTCCACAGTGTGGCTGGCAAGAAAGGGTATAAGAGAAGAAAAACTAATGACATGGCCTCCTTGTTCACCTGATCTGAACCCCATTGAGAACAATTATTTTAGAAAATTTTAGTAATTCAATAATCATGCTCATTACCTGTGTATTGTGAATAACACTTGATTTTAAACACTAGCTGTATAAAACTCTTCCTGTTAAAGGTGCGTATAAAGGAAATGAGCTGAAATGCAGACTTCATGGAGAATGTTTGCTGTCAGCATATATAAAAGACAAAGCAGAGATCCATCCAGTCTCTTCCACTAAGCCCACAGAGGGACAGACAACCACTCTCACTCACACCTGCATGAAGTTTAGATCACCAGGTAACCTAACTGCATGTCTGTGGACAGTGGGAGGAAACTGTAGAGGACCCAGAGTGAACCCACTGTAATTCTGTGATAACACTGGTTATGGAAGCCTTACAGTTACATATGGTTACTGACAAGAAACACGACCTTAGAGGCAATTTCAGTAATGAAGACCGAGTTTCTCCCTCCATACAGGATGAAAACATGACAGCACAGCAGAGATTTATATTTAAAAAGGGAGGGTGTGCACTGAAAGTGAGATACAAACTTGAACTTAAATTATGAACATCAGAAAAAGATGTAGGTGAAGTCTGGCAGGTGAAGTTTGTGCTTTAGAATAAAACAACCAAACTCCTGGAGTTGGAGACAAATGAACAAGCTGAGGATAATAAACCTGTCAGAGGGGCTGAAGCATCAGAGCTCATGTTCTTATAGGCTGGGTCTGGATTGTCCTTTGATAAGAGTTACAGAACAAAGTGTGTTTTAGAAATGCTGGAGTGAAACATTAAAACTACCATATATTTACCGAGTGACTGATGATCATTTAATTTACTATTTTAAAAAAATGTTACAGTGCTCTTTGAACTCAGCATTTCTGATTTATTTCCCATGATTTTAACAATGAAGCGATGACAACATGTTTACTCACAGAGCTTTGTTGGAGGCTTTGACCACTGGCAGCATTCTCAGAAGAGCCTCCTCTGAAGCAGAGTATTTCTTGAAGTCAAACTCATCCAGATCTTCTTCTGATGACAGTAAGATGAAGACCAGAGCTGACCACTGAGCAGGAGACAGTTTACCTGTGGAGAGACTTCCTGAAGTCCTGTATTGTTGGATCTCCTCCACTAGAGAACGATCATTCAGTTCATTCAGACAGTGGATCAGATTGATGCTTTTCTCTGCAGACAGATTCTCACTGAGCTTCTTCTTGATGTACTGGACTGTTTCCTGATTGGTCTGTGAGTTACTTCCTGTTTGTGTCATCAGGGCTCGTAAGAGAGTCTGATTGGTCTGCAGTGAAAGACCCAGGAGGAAGCGGAGGAACAAGTCCAGGTGTCCATTTGGACTCTGTAAGGCCTTGTTCACAGCACTCTGGTGGAGAGATTGAAGTTTTGGTTTGTTAAATAGTTTAGACCATGTAGAGGTTGTTTGTTGTTGTTCCAGCAGATTGAGTCCAGAGTTGCTGAAGGTCAGATGGACATGAAGAGCAGCCAGAAACTCCTGAACACTCAGATGGATGAAGCAGAACACCTTGTCCTGGTACAGTCCTCTCTCCTCTTTAAAGATCTGTGTGAACACTCCTGAGTACACTGAGGCTGCTCTGATATCGATGCCACACTCTGTCAGGTCTGATTCATAGAAGATCAGGTTTCCTTTCTGCAGCTGATCAAAAGCCAGTTTTCCCAGAGACTCCATCATCTTCTTGCTCTCTGGACTCCAGTGTGGATCTGTCTCAGCTCCTCCATCATACTTGACCTTCTTCACTTTGGCCTGAACCACCAGGAAGTGGATGTACATCTCAGTCAGGGTCTTGGGCAGCTTTCCTCCCTCTCTGGTTTCCAGCACATCCTCCAGAACTGTAGCAGTGATCCAGCAGAAGACTGGGATGTGGCACATGATGTGGAGGCTTCGTGATGTCTTGATGTGGGAGATGATGCTGCTGGCCTGCTCCTCATCTCTGAACCTCTTCCTGAAGTACTCCTCCTTCTGTGGGTCAGTGAACCCTCTGACCTCTGTCACCATGCCAACACAGTCAGGAGGGATCTGATTGGCTGCTGCAGGTCGTGTGGTTATCCAGAGGTGAGCAGAGGGAAGCAGTTTCCCCCTGATGAGGTTTATCAGCAGCACATCCACTGAGGTGGACTTTCTAGGGTCAGTTAGGATTGTAGTTTTGTGGAAGTCCAGAGGAAGTCGACACTCATCCAGACCATCAAAGATGAACACAACCTGGAAGTCTTCAAAGCTGCAGATTCCTGCTTCTTTGGTTTCAGTAAAGAAGTGATGAACAAGTCCCACCAAGCTGAACTTTTCCTCTTTCAGCACATTCAGCTCTCTGAAAGTGAATGGAAATATGAACTGGATGTCCTGGTTGGCTTTGTCTTCAGCCCAGTCCAGGCTGTATTTCTGTGTTAAGACTGTTTTCCCAATGCCAGCCACTCCCTTTGTCAGCACTGTTCTGATTGGTTCATCTCTTCCAGGTGAGGCTTTAAAGATGTCTTCTTGTCTGATTGTTGTTTCTGGTCTGTCTGGTTTCCTGGATGCTGTTTCAATCTGTCTGACCTCATGTTCATCATTGACCTCTGCAGTCCCTCCCTCTGTGATGTAGAGCTCTGTGTAGATCTGATTCAGGAGGGTTGGGTTTCCTGCTTTAGCGATGCCCTCAAACACACACTGGAACTTCTTCTTCAGGGTGGATTTAAGGTTACGATGACAAACTGCAGCTTGAAGTTCTGAATGAGAAGAAAAATAAACACTCAATTCCAAAAAGAACTAATCTTTAAAACATGTTGCTCCATCTTCCATCTCTGGAAAATGTTCATTTATCCAGCAGCTTAAATCTTTAGATAAATCCTCTTACTGCTCTGCAGACGGTCAGCCAGCTCCTCCTGCTTCATTCTCCTCAGGAAGTCCACTGTGATCTTCACAAATGCCTCTCTGCTGCTGCTCCTCTGACTCTCTAAGCATTCTGGGTAATCTGGACTCAGAACCTTCTGGATCTTCTTCAGCTCGTTCTTCACAAAAGTGATGATGTTGTCCTCCAACAGCTGGAACAGAATATTTATGAATGAGCCAATCAGACTGAAATCATGGAGCCAAACATCAGATCCATGTTGGACACACTGACGATCCACTGGTCTACAAAGAGCAGCATGGAGATGACTGTGAACAGAACAGATGTAACAGTAGTTGTTGTACATGTACAGACCATAAATATGGAGTCCAGCTGTGTTTGATGCTGCTGGGCAGACTGACCACTGGGAACCTCTGAGCTCTGCTGGTCCACTCTGTGGAGGAACCATGAAGGATTAGATCCACACAGGATAAAGATCCAGGAGTTTCTGCTCAAATAACTTCATCTGAATCAAGTCTGTCAAGTTTTAAACTCTCAGATTGTGAACATATCAGTAATTTTCAGTCTGTTTTCATGGACGTCCTTTCAGTGGTGATGTCAGGGATGATTTTGAAGAAGCTCATCAAACTGAACCATCAGCAGATCACTGCTCCAAAACCAGAACATGATCCGAGTCTCCCTCCACCACCAGAACACCAGCTTTACTAACGTGGTAGATCAGTGTAGTACAGATCAATAACTGATGAGTCATTTGATCAAAATCACTGAGTGCTTCACGTCTGACCCTCTGATGCTTCTGTAGACATTTTGCATATTTAATGAATGTCTGACAGTTTTACATTCATTCTATGAACACAGTGGAAATGTTGTGTTATAGTCTCCATGTTGTTTCCAGCATCATAAATTCTTAAGTTCAGAAAATTAGATTCTTTCTTCACAGCTGAAAAACAACAACATTTATTCTCTATTGAAATCTGCATCGTCCACTCCAAAGGTCACAATCTGAAGGTAACATCTGGTTTTGTTCCCTGTGGTTAACTCTGAGCATCAGTATGGTGGGATTTATCCACTACATCCACACCACTGTGGTTCAGTGTTGTCCTGATGGAGTAACAGCAGCCAGTATGATCCAGGCTTTAGCTGCTGGGTCTCTGTGTGACCTCTCAGACTGTTTAACAGATCAGACACAAAGAGAATCAGAGCAGCTCTGTTCTTTAAAGACAAACATGAACCCACTCAGGTCACACTTTCCCCACAGATATGAGCATCACTGTCCTCAAACAGCAAATGACCAAGTCGAACATTTGGATCTTTTCTCTTTCATTGTTTTCTTTTTAATGAATCTTTGTAACAATCTGAGGATGTTTCAGGTCATATTTATCCAGGAAACACAAACATGTAAAGGAGTCATCACAGCTCTCTGACCTCGTTGCTCCAGGTTCACCACTGAAGAGTGGAGGATTTAGCTCTTTGGACCGGTCACTCCTCACAGACGGACAGCTGGACCCTGCAGACTGTGACCTCTGACCTCTGCAGACACAAACATGATTGAAGCAGCTGTGATCACACAGACTGCAGATAATGCAGCTGTTTCCTGTCAGTAACATCCTCTTAGATTAGAGTTCAGCTTTTTACAGGAAAACTGGACAAAACTGATTTTTGTTACAAACTCATTTTCATTTCCTCTCAGCTCACAAACACAGTCAGACAATCAACCAGAGTCAACACTGATTATAATGTCAGTGCAGAATTATTTCTGTTACTCAGTGAGTTCAGCTCTCTGACCTCGTTGCTCCAGGTTCACCACTGAAGGCTGGATTATGACCTTTGGACCCGTCACTCCTCACAGACGGACAGCTGGACCCTGCAGACTCTGCTCTGTCCTCCTCTTCCTCCATCATCATCTTCAGTCAGTCTGAGAGGTAAACCACAAACACTCAGTGAGTTCACATTAACAGGAGGAACTGACCTCTGACCTGTCATGTGACCATGAAACCAGGTCAATATGTCTGTAGGTTCAGTCATCCAGGTCATGTGATCTAAGGAGCTTGGAGAGAAAAGAGACGTCTTTAAGTTTCTGGAAGACGTTTCATCTGAGAAGCTTGTTCAGCTCTAAAACCAAACGGTGGAGAGTCCCAGATATTTAAACCTGAGAGGGAAAGAAAGCATGTCGCTGACCCACCACTGATGTTATTTCAAGGAGGAAACTGAGAGCCTTTGCACCAGGAGCACAAACATCAGCTCCAGCAATGATCCACTGATGTGTTTTTATTCCATGTATGAATGTTGTTATTGACAGAGATGACGTTTGTGTGTCAGTGATGCAGTGACTGTTGTTGTTACCTGTACAGGCTGGTTAGACTCTATGAAACAGATCATACAGATCTCTGCATGTTAGAAGAGACTATTAAAGGTCATGAATGAGACAAAGGCAGGGAGGCGTCCTTTACAGCTAAACAGCAGAGTGAGAGAACAGCCAGCACCTCTACATTTATCACATTATACAGCACATGTATGATACTGACAGGGATGAGAAGAATTTAGTGATTCTGATCCCATCATTGATATTACTTATTGATTCTCAGTAGCTCTGCTCTGACAGTCACCACCATCACTGAGCAGCATATCAAAGACATTTGTGCACATTAACTGCATGTTGTGGCTCAAATGTTTGTGCATGTTGGAGGCATTTCCTCTTTGTTGTGATCAGTGTTGGTCATTACTCAAAACAGTCATTATTACACATATTACACAGAACACTTTGATTAAAAGTAATGGAGTACGTTACTTCATTACTCCTCATAACATTACTTTGATGTTAAAATGAACAAATGAGCATGTAACAACATAAAGCTGAGGTACAGCCCCACACACCAACACAGATCCTGATGAGGTCACGTGATGTTTCTCTGAGTGTTTATGAACACAAATCAAAGATGAAACAGCACAAAGACACTTCAAAGTGATTCTACTGTAGAAACATGAACAAGTAGAAACCTGCAGCCTGACTGCTCATCACTTTGTTACCTGTTCAAGTTCAGCAGCAGCAGCTCACTTTATCACGGTGCTGGTCTGGGGTCAGTGTTTACTCAGCTTTACGTCACTCTGGGTTCTTGGCTAGCTTAGTGTTAGCTTAGCTTAGTGTTAGCATGCTGTGTGCTAGCTTAGCGTCAGAGCTCTGCAGGTGTCTCGTGTGTAAATATTAATCACAGTGACAGTAAAGGAGGTAAAGGGCTGTGACGTCATCACGTACGCTGCGTCCTCTGTGGGCTCTGAGTGAACTCAAAGTACAAACTACAAGTACACAAACACGAACGTAGCTCAGAGTGGCAGACACACTCGGCCTCGTTGGTCCAGCTGTGAGTCCGTTACCGTGAACTATGGAGCGGCAGATTTGTGCTGAACTAAGCTGCACACAGCTGATGTTAGCCAGGAAACATTACACACTGACTTTAATGGAGAGACCGGAAATACAAACACACACAGTTTGTTGTGTGAAGAAATCAAACACGAGCTGAACAAACAGTAAAGTTCCTAAAGACAAACTGTTAAAGGAGGAAACAAAGCAAACTTACAGTTTCTTCACACCAACAACAAGCTCCACTCCACACCTGGACACTAAACACGGACACACAGGTGAGCTGCTTCCTGGAAGGAGGCGGGGCTCCACCTGAAACTCAGCACAGGTGGGAGGGGCTCAGCTCTGTGTGTGCTGATGTGTTAACTTTAAAAATATGCCGTCTGACTGCTCAGACTGAGTCAGAGTAAAGTTCACATGCTGACGTGTGGAGACATGAAACCTTGTTGTAGCTGCAGGTGTGAACACACTGATCCCAGATCAGCTCTGCTGTATTTGTAACATGAACATTTCTGCTGCAAAGCTTCAAATGTTCAGCATGTTTCTCTGTTTCCAGTCTATAGATCCAGTCACACTTTCTACCTTCACCTGTGCAGTAAAGACTGAGAGCAGAGCTGAAAGCAAGCGTCCAATCAGCGAGCAGCATCAACACCTGAGCTTCATTCAGACTCTGTTATTGAAGATGTTGTTGGTACAAAGTTCATCTGCTGCTCACATGAATCCATGAAAGATTTATTTCACTGAATGTTTCTTCAAAGCTCATTTCAACCTGTTGAAGTCATGAATGAAAGTGCAGACTGAGAGTGGATCACATGATGTTTGAGGTGTGTCATGTGACATGTTCAGTATTGTCACACATGTCTAGATTGTCCCTGATATCATAACTGCTCAAACACTGATGATTATATTTGAAGAATTATTCCTGATGGCAGCAAAGTTTGAATGGAGCTCTCTGTCTGTGCTGATTTGTCGCCCTCTGGAGGTCAAAGCACAAACTGCATGATGTCACTGTAACCACCACAGAGACAGGAAGTGTTTTTATGACTGAAACACTGAAATGATGCTAACGGCTGTCGTTAGGCTCACTGACAGCAGTGCTGATGTGTTCATGTCAAACACTGGCTCAGGTCAGACTCCTTCATCCTTCTCCAGCGTGACTGTATCCTTCTGCAGGCGTTTGCGGTTTGCAGTAGTGCTGCCGTACCATGCCTTGATGCAGCTGGTCAGGCTGCTCTCCACAGTGCAGCTGTAGAACCTGCTGAGGATCTTGGCCAACATACCAAATTTCCTCAGCCTCCTCAGGAAATACAGCAGCTGCTGAGCCTTCTTGACCAGCTGTGTGGTGTTCAGTGTCCAGGTGAGGTCCTCACTGATGTGGACGCCCAGGTACTGCTGCTCACCCTCTCCACTTCACGCTCCCGGGTAAACAGCGGCTGGTGAGGCCTCTTCTTCTTCCTCGTGTCCACTATCATCTCCTTTGTCTTATCAGTGTTGAGGGTGAGGTTGTTGTCCTCACACCGTGACACCAGACCAGCCTCCTCTCTCCTATAAGCCACGTCGTCCTCTCCAGTGATGTGACCGATCACTGCAGTGTCATCCGTGAACTTCAAAATGATGTTGTCTTTGTTGGAGGTGACACAGTAATGAGTGACCAGGGTGTAGAGGATGGGGCTGAGGACGCAACCCTGTGGGACGCCAGTGTTTGTCTGCCAGTCAAACAGTCCTGTAGCCAGTCACAGAGGGTGGAGGGTGCAGGACGAGTGTAGCCAGTTACAGAGGGAGGAGGGTGAAGGGTGCAGGTCGAGTGTTGCCAGTCACAGAGGGTGGAGGGTGCAGGTCGAGTGTAGCCAGTCACAGAGGGTGGAGGGTGCAGGACGAGTGTAGCCAGTTACAGAGGGTGGAGGGTGAAGGGTGCAGGTCGAGTGTTGCCAGTCACAGAGGGTGGAGGGTGCAGGTCGAGTGTTGCCAGTCACAGAGGGTGGAGGGTGCAGGTCGAGTGTAGCCAGTCACAGAGGGTGGAGGGTGCAGGTCGAGTGTAGCCAGTCACAGAGGGTGGTGTACAGGTCGGGTGTAGCCAGTCACAGAGGGTGGAGGGTGCAGGCCGAGTGTAGCCAGTCACAGAGGGTGTGTATTTGTGTATTTGAGTTTGACACCCCTGGTGTAATGTATGTATGGTCCGAAGGGTACGATGGCGCTGGCATGGCATCAATCAATCAATTAGCTTTGGTAAATTATGAACAGGCATCAGCGCGGTCACCTATACTGTCCTTTAGTGCTGGAGCAGCAGGAACACCAGTTAATCTGAAATCTGTTTTTCTCTCTAAACCAAAGTGACAGCAGGCTGAGTCAAAGACAGAAACCTTATTTAAACACCAAATATTCACTTCCTGATCCAGGATTCAAAGAGGACGTTGAACTTACTCAGCTTCTTCCAATGAACGTCTTCACTCTGCAGCTCTCTGCTGTCTGGACCAGGTCTGTGTAGAAACAGAGAAAATCCTCTGCTTCTTCTCCGTCATCAGTCCTCTGTGTCTGCAGGCTGAAGTCACACTAAACACTTCACACCAGCAAAGACTCTGAAGCTCACAGGTCAAAGGTCAGCTGCTGCACCTTATGTGATATTAATTTGATCAATAATTAACCTGCAGCAGGTTTCTGCTCCAACACTCTAAACAACCCTGAGAAAGAATAAGATAATGTGGGTGTGTCTGCAAGCTTCAATAGATAAGCATTAAACACTTCACACCAGCAATGAGTCTGAAGCTCTCAGGTCAACGGTCAGCTGCTGCACTGTATATAACAATTCAACAGTAGACAGTGTATTGGAATTTCTTTTATTTATGTATTAATCACATTATTTTATTGTATGATGCCTTGGTGCCACTGGATTTTAACATGTCTCACACTCATACAGTTAGACAGATGGTGGGGGTCTAGTAAGGAAGTTGGGGGAAGCAGACGACTCCACAGGAAGAGTCTTTTGTCTCTTCGAGGACTCTGGGAGGTAGCAAGAGAGTGTGAAGCTTAAGGTGTGAAACAGCTGTGTACTGCCTTTTGTTTCTGAAGGAGGTGTTTAAGTGAGAGCCATGCTAGGCTGGTGAGACTCTGCTGCCTGTCTGCCCTGCGATCATGCAGGCTCTTCACAAGCTGGGTTTTTCTTTGTGTTTGATTAAAGAATGTTAGCTACCGCTCACCGCTCATCTTCAGGCTTTGTTTAATGGAAAACTTCCACAACAACAGCCTGACTGTGGGCGTCTCTGCAGCCATAAACAGTTTAAACATTAAACACTGAACCACAAAAGAGGCTTAACTGAGTGGCTGAGCTGAGCTTCAGTCAATGCTGGGTTGTTGGGGGACACAGTCAGTAACTGCAGCACTCCAAGGCGAATCTGTTCTCAAAGTGTTGGTCACCAAGGACCACAGGAAGGATTCAGTGCATGGGAGCTCTGGGAAATCGACAAGGAAGAAATAAGACACCGTGGACTGTTTGCACTGCTTGTTCTTTATTTGACTGTAAATAAACTCATTGTTGCCAACTCAGAAGGTCCTGCAATTGGGTCCTGCTTTCCAAAACATGACAACATGACAACAGTCATGACAAAGAGGTATGGTTGTGGTCTGAAATTTAAACTCATCGGCATGAATGGGCATGAATATCGTAGTAATTTGGAGTTTTTAATGATTTCTTTACATTTTTCTTTTTCCAGGGTGGAATGATTATACCCCATCTTTAATGAATTTAAAAAGAAGAAACAAAATTAAGCAGCTGAAGGTTGTAGAAATGGAAAGTTACAATGGTCCAAAATAATTACAATATTAGGCTAGAAAATGACAGTGTGAAGTTTCTGTAACACTAAATTAAATAAGTTTGTGAAATGAAACAAATCTACATACTAAAGTTACACAAAAGTCTTCCAGCCTAAATGACCACATACATGTCATTTGGCCTTACTCTCTGAATATTTAGGACCTTCACTGGGACAAACATGAATCTAGTTTTAATACTGAAGACATGGTTAATATTATGTAACAGCAGTGTTAGAAAAACGTTGACTACGTTTCCTCATCTCTGCTTCTGTCATAACTAATCTGACCACTTAGTAGTAATTAGCATTAGGTGTCTCTGTAGTTTACCAGTGTTGGCTACCATGCAGTAGCACATTTAGGAAAATGACTCAAAGAAGGTAGGTTATTAAATCTGTACAAGCGGGTTTAGTTGTACGAGAAACTTACCTAACAGATAACTTTTAGTGTCAACTTCCCATTATGTACTTTTTTTTGTCCTTGGGGTTTTCCACAGTTTCAACAGCTTCATTCACAACCAAATTTACAAGTTAGTGATCTTCTTCAGCCCTTGGTTACACAATGGTGCACATTTAAATGCCTTACAGACACCAATAATCTCTGGTATACAGTCATGTGAAACTATTTCTATTACTGGACATCATGTCACCTTCGTGTGCATGTGTGCATGCCTATGTTCCTCCTACACTGATAAAAATGAAATTGCCGTCTATAAAAACAAAGGTGCTCTGTGCTCCACTGCTCTGCTGGGGCCTTACTCTGTGAAGCAGCCATGTTTTCTCTTGATACTCTGGCTTCTTCTTCTTCCCTCTGTCCAAAAACATATGTGATAAGTTAACTGGCTATTCTAAGTTGCCTGTGGTTGTGAATGTGAGTATGAATGGTTATCTCTGTGTTTGCCCTGTGATAGACTGGTGACCTGTCCATGGTTTTCCCAAACTTTTCCCCTGGATGGAGAAATATTAACACTTTATATTAAGAATGCAAATCATATAGTTAAGTCATGCTGAAGTCATGCATGACTGCTTATGACTGCATGAATTAATGACAAACATATCAAGAATTCCTATTGGTATTCTTAACAAAATGTCCGGTCACTGCTGGGATAAGGAGGTTGTCTGTTGAAAGTGACCTGGGTGAACTGAAATGTTCAGTCCTTTGGAATCTTTGGACTCCAAGATTCTTTCAATCAAAGCTATTGTGTTTTTCTGAAAGCTGCAGACTGTAAAACAATGGAGTCTTGGCACACCCGATTCATAAGAGCGATTTTTTCTAATCTGTTTGTGCACTTTATTCAGACTCAGAGTTAACATAAATGCTATTGCTGCGGAAAACATGTGAAGGGATTTTCCTTTCCAAACACATTCTGTCAATAAAGATCTAACAGAATCAATCATGGCATCGTTAATGATAAAATGTTCTCAAATATTTGCAGTGATTTAAGTTAAAAATAAATCATTAAGGAGGCATCCTTGTCAGATGCCCTGGGGCGCACTTACATAAGCGAGGCTGCCATATCGTGCCATCGGCCCTTCTGGCCAACACCGGTAGGTGAAGTGTCTCGCCCAAGGACACAACAACCGAGACTGTCCGAGCCGGGCTCGAACCGGCAACCTTCCGATTACAAGACGAACTGCCAACTCTTGAGCCACGATCGCCTCGTGTTTAATTTGGCCACCAGAGGGGAGTAAAACATAATTACAAGATATTCTGCTACTGGGCATATATCTATATTGGTCATTTCATCAAGTCCCATCTAGTATATAATGTTAAAAACTGTAAATAAGATGGAATTCACAGCTGGAAATTGTAAATTATTTCTGAGAAGTAGAATATTAAAATTATCTATATAAATTAAGAAGCTCTACCGTATTTTCACGACCATAAGGCGCACTGTGCTAAAAGGCGCAGTCTCAGTTATGTGTGCCCTTACTGTATTTAACACACACATAAGGCGCACTGGATCATAGGGCGCATACAAGTACCGTATGCGTATTTAAAAATAAAGCGGGAGCAAAGCTGAGTTCGGTACCTTACTCACATTTCTATTACCGGTAATCGTCATCATCAACAACACACAAGCATACAAGTGTGCGTATTTAAAAATAAAGCAGGAGCAAAACAAAGTTTGGTACTCACATTTTTATCATCAAACCCATCGAAGTCCTCATCCTCTGTGTCTGAATTGAACAGCTGCGCTAAATCTCCATCAAACATGCCAGGTTCACTTTCTTCACTGTCAGAGTCACTTTCCGTGCCGTGCGGCTCCTCGGAAACGATGCCGGCTTTTGCGAAAGCTCGAATAACAGTGCCAGCAGACATGTTAGCCCAAGCATCTACAATCCATTGGCAAATTGTGGCGTAACTCGCCCGGCGCTGCCTTCCACTCTTGGTGAAACTGTGGTCTCCACCGGTCATCCATCGCTCCCAGGCCGCTCGCAGCCTTACTTTGAACGGGCGGTTCACACCGATGTCCAGCGGTTGGAGTTCCTTTGTCAGGCCTCCCGGAATGACAGCAAGCTCACAGTTCATTTGCTTCACAAGTTTTTTCACATCGGCTGTGAGATGGGCACGCATAGAGTCACAGATCAACAGCGATGGTGATGCGTGGAAAAAACCACCTGGTCTCCTTACATACACCTCCCTCAGCCAGTCTTTCATCATTTCCTCATCCATACAGCCCTTTTCATTTGCCTTAATGATGATTCCTGCTGGAAACTTCTCTTTAGGCAAAGTCTTTCTCTTAAAAATCACCATAGGCGGCAGTTTCTGTCCATTAGCATGGCAGCCAAGCACAACAGTAAAAGAAGACTTTTCATACCCCGTTGTGCGTATCGCTACCGTGCTGGTCCCCTTCTTCTCCACAGTGTGACTCACCGGGATGTCAAAAGTGAGCGGGACCTCGTCCATGTTTGTGATGTGGCTGGGCTGGATGTTTTTGTCGCCGATGTGTTTGCTGCAGTAGGAGCGGAAGATGGCCAGCTTTTCCTTATAATCCGCTGGAAGTTGCTGCGCTACCGTAGTCCTGGTCCGGATGGAAAAATGGCACCGTTTCATAAAAAGTGAAAGTGAAACTGCTTTTAGCCGAATGGTGACCGTCGAAACGCTTCTCCCGCTCGTTCTTTGCTCGATGATCGCCTTATGTCCGCGGAAACTCAGCTGCGTCTTCTTGACCTGTCGGAGCTTGTTTTCCAGCTTCCTCCACTTGCAAACCATCGATTCATTAATCTTAAATTCTCTCGCCGCTGCTCGATTTCCATGTTCCTCCGCGTAGCTGATGGCCTTCAGTTTAAACTGTGCTTCGTAAGCGTGTCTCTTTGCCATTTTCAGGGTTGTTAAAACAACGATGTCCTGCATAATGCACATACCTGTTCTTTTATACAGGTATGTGCGATTGTCCCGGTATATACGATCAACGCCCACACTTCACCCTTTAACGTTCTCATGGTGTTCTCTACTACGTCCTCCTTACAACACATAGGGCGCACTGCGCTATAGTAGGGCGCACTGCGCTATAGGGCGCGCCGCACTTTTTGAAGAAAATCTAAGACTTTTAAGTGCGCCTTATGGTCGTGAAAATACGGTAATTTGAAAATGCTGAGAATTTTGACTTAGACTTTTTGACCACATGAGAACTAAAATGAACAAGAAATATATAATTATTACAACTAAAACGTAAAAATGATTCATGATGTATCAGGATTTTGCCTCTATATGATCTTATGACCTGCACACTAAATTTGGATTTGACCTAGCTAGTAACAGGAAATTTGCAACACTGAAAGCATGGTTACATGTTTTAAGCTGCAGCTCACAAAGCTCAGCTGCTGCCCCCAGTTATGAGTTTAAATAAATCGTTAATCATGATCTTTTCCCTCTCAGCACTTTCACTTGGCCTTGGGCTGTTTTGACTGAGCTACACAGTATGTTTCAAATGTTGTAAATAACCAAAGTCTTGAACTGGGAGTGATTTGGTTGTATTATTGGTTTGTTTGTTGGTGATATATTTCCATGTAGATGAATGAAGACAGATTCATTCTTACCTTTTCCAAATGACTGTGAGGTCCAGCACGTCTGTGCTTTTCTGCCTCTTCCTGCGATCACCCCAGTGATTTTCCCTCGGTCTGAAATCTCACCTGATCTTGTGTAATTGTGAGTCATCTGGCAGCGAACCACTCTTACTAGACTGTATCACATCATCTCAATAAGAACTGAGACGTGTTAAGTAGTTAAGTTTCATGCAGATCGTATACAGGGAGTGCAGAATTATTAGGCAAATGAGTATTTTGTCCACTTCATCCTCTTCATGCATGTTGTCTTACTCCAAGCTGTATAGGCTCGAAAGCCTACTACCAATTAAGCATATTAGGTGATGTGCATCTCTGTAATGAGAAGGGGTGTGGTCTAATGACATCAACACCCTATATCAGGTGTGCATAATTATTAGGTAACGTCCTTTCCTTTGGCAAAATGGGTCAAAAGAAGGACTTGACAGGCTCAGAAAAGTCAATAGTAGTGAGATATCTTGCAGAGGGATGCAGCAGTCTCAAAATTGCAAAGCTTCTGAAGCGTGATCATCGAACAATCAAGCGTTTCATTCAAAATAGTCAACAGGGTCGCAAGAAGCGTGTGGAAAAACCAAGGCGCAAAATAACTGCCCATGAACTGAGAAAAGTCAAGCGTGCAGCTGCCAAGATGCCACTTGCCACCAGTTTGGCCATATTTTGGAGCTGCAACATCACTGGAGTGCCCAAGAGCACAAGGTGTGCAATACTCAGAGACATGGCCAAGGTAAGAAAGGCTGAAAGACGACCACCACTGAACAAGACACACAAGCTGAAACGTCAAGACTGGGCCAAGAAATATCTCAAGACTGGTTTTTCTAAGGTTTTATGGACTGATGAAATGAGAGTGAGTCTTGATGGGCCAGATGGATGGGCCCGTGGCTGGATTGGTAAAGGGCAGAGAGCTCCAGTCCGACTCAGACGCCAGCAAGGTGGAGGTGGAGTACTGGTTTGGGCTGGTATCATCAAGGATGAGCTTGTGGGGCCTTTTCGGGTTGAGGATGGAGTCAAGCTCAACTCCCAGTCCTACTGCCAGTTTCTGGAAGACACCTTCTTCAAGCAGTGGTACAGGAAGAAGTCTGCATCCTTCAAGAAAAACATGATTTTCATGCAGGACAATGCTCCATCACACGCGTCCAAGTACTCCACAGCGTGGCTGCAAGAAAGGGTATAAAAGAAGAAAAACTAATGACATGGCCTCCTTGTTCACCTGATCTGAACCCCATTGAGAACCTGTGGTCCATCATCAAATGTGAGATTTACAAGGAGGGAAAACAGTACACCTCTCTGAACAGTGTCTGGGAGGCTGTGGTTGCTGCTGCACGCAATGTTGATGGTGAACAAATCAAAACACTGACAGAATCCATGGATGGCAGGCTTTTGAGTGTCCTTGCAAAGAAAGGTGGCTATATTGGTCGCTGATTTGTTTTTCTTTTGTTTTTGAATGTCAGAAATGTATATTTGTGAATGTGGAGATGTTATATTGGTTTCACTGGTAAAAATAAATAATTGAAATGGGTATATATTTGTTTTTTGTTAAGTTGCCTAATAATTATGCACAGTAATAGTCACCTGCACACACAGATATCCCCCTAAAATAGCTAAAACTAAAAACAAACTAAAAACTACTTCCAAAAACATTCAGCTTTGATATTAATGAGTTTTTTGGGTTCATTGAGAACATGGTTGTTGTTCAATAATAAAATTATTCCTCAGAAATACAACTTGCCTAATAATTCTGCACTCCCTGTATGATTTAATTATGTTCATTTCAGAAACATGTTTTCTTCAAACTCCTGTAAATGTAACAGGCATCCAGTTTCTCTTTTTTGAGTGAGTGATTAAGAACAAACAGATGTTTCTATATGGAAACACTCTGATTGTTCTTCAGTCCATCGTCTGATTAACCTGACGTTCATATTTCTGAGTGGAACTAAATGATTCCTCCATCATTTCTCTTCTCTCTGTATTCAAGTGCAACATTTGGACTTCTGTTGTTTCTGTTTGATAACTTTAAGTATTAAAAAACAAACCCAGTCTTCCACGTGTCACTTTACACCTGATCCCAGTGATATTTCATTCATTTCTGATAAAGTCCAATGGTGTTCATTTATATGTGCTTAGAGAATCAAAGGCAAACAGTGTTCTGTAAACTTCATTTATAACTTTAATTCTGTGCCAGTAGCTCCTTAATATGACTTTAGTTTGATCAACCTGCAGCAGGTTTCTGCTCAGACTCTGCCACACACACATGTTCTGACCCTGCTGATTCCTGCAGGTCATTTAAAGGAGAGCAGCCTGTGAGTTTAAAGAAAAAAGAACATTTCGGGTCAGATTTACTAACGTCTGCAGCAGCACAAAGACTTCTTTAGATGGTAAAAAGCTGATGGATTTACTGACGAGGCTCAGAGTCAGTTTGGGACTTAAAGCTGTGGACACGAGGATTTTTGTGTCCTTATGTGTTTGTAAGAGTTTCACTTTCAGGAGGAGAAGATTTAAACGAGTCACACAAATGTGAACTACAAAGTCTGTGACACACAATTTATGCAAACTGCATGAAATCTGACCTGAAGAAATCCAGTCTTCTGCCTGTTGTGGTTGTGACAGCTGCTCGTAGGAGAGTTTGTTTGTAGGAGGTGGAGATGTTCTCAGATCAAGTGCGTAATCGTCTCTTTGTGTAGACGCTAAAAGCTGTGAGCCAAAACTCTCTGCTCTGAAACTCTTCACTCAGTCCTCACGCTGAGAGTTTAGAGGCTGAACTTCTTGTTCCTCCATAACACTTTTCATGAAACAGCAGAAATGAGCTTGTGTTTCTCAGCAGTGCGCACACAGAGAACCGATCCTCTCTGCTCAGTCTGAACAAATCAAAGTGAAACGTCAGTGAAAACACAGCTGCTGATCAAACTGTGTCAGATTAATGCCTCAATGTTTCACTGTGAGGTTAAAAAATACATAAAAATGATTTAAAGAAGTAGGAGGCAGATTTTCACAATAAGAGCACTTTGTTTTTAATTCAGTTAATGTCAAACTGTCATCAACACCTCTGTGTCGTCTCCGTCTCTGAGCAGATTCAGGCATTACTCAAATAATAAAGGCTTTTTTTCACTATTATACTTTTCATTAGTCTCCAGGTTGATGATTATAAACAGAATTATTAAAGTTTTTATCATTTCAGGCTGAAAATCAACATGAATTTGGTTCTAATCAAAGAAGCTCCTTTAATGTGTGTCATTAAAATCCTCACACAGACTTAAAAAGGCGACATTAACATTAAAATAAATGAAAGAAGCTTCAGCTGAGAGCTTCATGCAGTCATCATCAGCAGCTCATAGCAGTCACAGCTCTTTATTACGCAGCTTTGCAGGAATTAAAGTGGCTGAAGTGTCAGAGTTTGTGTGAGAAGCTGCTTCATGGACAGCTGTACACACGTCTTTATTATTTCTTCATAAATCAAACACACAGGTTTGTCTGCAGATGATTTAAAGTGTGTCGTTGTGCAGTTAAAGCTGTTTGTGTGACGCCCTGACCTCCTGTGAATGAAACAGCCAATCAGATCCATCAGAGAGAGAGCAGGAAGTGTTGTGTGTTTGTGACAGAACAAGGAAACAGTGATGATGATGAACATAAAGGTCCTCTGATGTTTCCTGTTACAGTAACGCTTGTTCATCTGTTGCTCTCCTACACTTTCCTATAAATAAAGGAGAAAAAGTCCGTTTAGTTTCATTTCCTACAGCTCAGAGTTACACTTCACATTCCTGCTGTCACATCAAAAAGCTTCACTTTGGTCCAACATCTACATGTTAACATGAAACACAGACAGACTCAGAACATCTGGAACATCTGCACTTTGACCCAAACTGTTATAGCAGGATATTTTCTGCATATTTCTTATGTTGGACCTGTTTGAACTGTAAACGACCTGTAATCATCTGTAAATGGTGTGAGACACACTGAGGCCACCTACAGGGCAGCTGGGGAACAGCAGGGATCTGAAATCATACGAGACGTTAGTGAGTGAGAAGAACAAACGGACTTAAGATGGGTCGAAGTGATCAAAGTTGATCTAAAACAGAAGATAAATCCACTGATTCTTTGTAAAGTTCATCTGCTGCTCACATGAATCCATGAAAGATTTATTCCACTGAATGTTTCTTCAAAGCTCATTTCAACCTGTTGAAGTCATGAATGAAAGTGCAGACTGAGAGTGGATCACATGATGTTTGAGGTGTGTCATGTGACATGTTCAGTATTGTCACACATGTCTAGATTGTCCCTGATATCATAACTGCTCAAACACTGATGATTATATTTGAAGAATTATTCCTGATGGCAGCAAAGTTTGAATGGAGCTCTCTGTCTGTGCTGATTTGTCGCCCTCTGGAGGTCAAAGCACAAACCTACAGGGCAGCTGGGGAACAGCAGGGATCTGAAATCATACGAGATGTTAGTGAGAAGAACAAACGGACTTAAGATGGCTCGAAGTGATCAAAGTTGATCTAAAACAGACGATAAATCCAAAGCAGCATCAGATGAATGTTACCATTTCCACTTACGGTGCCCTTCATCTAATATGGAAATGTGTTGGGGTTTTCTAGCCGTGTTGTTGTTCTTCCTATTGTGTTTAGGCCAGAGATGCTCTTCAAACAGCGGACAGACATGACCACATTACAAGAACATGGTGTGAGTCCGATTTGATATTCCAGTCAACGCTGAGAGACCTTAACCAGGAAGTCAGAGGTCAGCTGATGCTGCGAGCAGGAAGTGAACCAAGGGAAAGGTCCACTCTACTCAATCTCAAAGAAAATATGCTGGTATTTGTTGATGTTGATGGTACAATAAAAATATATAATATAATAAATAATAAAATATCATGTGATGATGAGATGTGTTGTTGGTGTTTGTATTTTCTGTAAATGTCTTTTTTAATGTAAATGCTTTGTTCCAGACGGACAGGGAATCAGTTGCTGTACGATGACATCATCTTGATGTTGACGAGGAGGGCGAGAAAAACTAGTTTTGTCCTGCAGATGGCGATCTTGCACCGTGTTCAGAGAGCCGACACTTTGATGGTGCTGCTCTACTCAGCTTACTTTAGCCTGGGTTGGACTCTATATGAGCAGCTTCCACTCTGGTTTCACTCTTAAACACACTTGTTTGATTTCACTTGTAAAAGTTGAAGAATAAATATTTTATTACAAAATTATTTGTTGATGCATTTTTTTAGGGTCAAATATCTTGTTTGATTTGAGGAATGAACTGTTAGGGTGGAAAAAGTGAATCAGGTTAAAATAGTGGTGCTTTATATCAGTGAAGATGTATAATGTAATTTAAAATGTTGATGATGGGTTGTAGTGGGCTTGTACTTACAAAACTGCCTCATTTTATTGGAACGATCCACAGTTGCATCCATTCACGGATGACATCTGACATCATTTGACATCTGGTCTGAACACGTTTGTACACAAGATGCCTCAGTTCTGGATGTTCCCACAGACTCCTCTGTGCACCTAAAGAAAAGGTCAAGGGTCAGCAGCACATGTAGTTGGGACAATTCTTCAGTCGCACAAACTACATAATCATTTTCCTCCAATGACGACTTTTCACTTGCAGAAATGGTCCTGTGTGATTTCCAGGCTGTGATATAAAAACTAGTTCCTAATGGCAGCGACTCACTCAGTAAACATGTGTTTCCTTCACCAACCTCACACACAGATCCAATAAGATCAGGAAGTGGGCAGTATAGTACAATATGTGTTATTCTGTGCTGCACTGCCCAAACTAAAGATCTGCTGAAGTGTTGGAAATGATCCAGATGTTTATTTTGGACGATACAGCAGAAGATCAGACATGAAAGTGGAGATAACACAGAAGACCTGCAGCAAAGGTCAGAGGTCAGACTGGGCCCTGGATTCAACAATGAGCCAATGATCATCAAGCAGTGACTAAAGCAGAGCCCTGACCTTCTGACATTCATCACACAGTCAGAACAAATGTCTGCTGATGACTTCATCTCATGAAACGACTGATAGATGTCAGTTCATTGATCAGCTGAGCTGCTGATCTTCATCGTCACAGAAACATTCAGCTTGTTTCAATCAGTAAATAACTCCCACTACTCCCAGTTTGAACTGTTCCCACTCAAAATGCTGTGAGAACAATTATCATTGTAGAACTTCACAAACATCACGTGTTGTTTTCCACATGTAAGATCAGCAAACACACAGAAACTTCCTGTTGCCACACACGGCCTCTAAAATCTCTTCCACGCTTTCTGTCTGAAGTCCACTCTCTGTGTCGGATCCACAGGAAACAACAAGATCTTATTAACATGGTTTTCAATGTGTCTCCTTCCAAAAAGTCCAACCAATGAACAAATGTGTGTATTTGTGGAGGCCGAACAAAAGCATGACACATTTCTCTGTTTCTATAAACTGGAGTCAAACACAAACATGAAGAGTTTCACTGACAGACTCCAAAATGCCCCCACAGTGGATCAAAGGGAAATCCTACAGTGTGGCCAGAGACTCTTAATGGCTCCAACATCAACACATCCACAATGTTGGATCCAGTTCTGCCTCACAGAGTTACTAAGACACACCCTCTGCCAGCATCACAACAGCTCCACCTGCTTCACCTGCCTCCTCAGCATCTGTACACCTGAAGAGAAAAGAAAGGCTCCAACAGCTCAAATCTACAAAGGATTCATGAAGTTTCATCCAACAATAACATGTTTGCCTTCCACAGTGTGCTGTTAGACACCACTGTACCTCTGCCATTTCAAAAAGAGCAGCTTGGGAACATTTTGGCTCCAAACACTTTGTGTTTAAGTTCTTTGTTTTCTTTGTGAAGCCGACAACATCTGGAGCTTTGTGACTCATAGAAACATCATTTTGTTCTTTAGATGACAGCAGATTGGGACTGAATAATCAATCACTATCAAACCAATAAAGACAAACATGCTGATTTTACAGGAACTTTGTTGGAGAAGCTGCAAAGACATGAAACTGGTGGAGATCCCAAACCAGTTGATAGTGCTGGTTATTCCAAATAAAGCTGTTTCCCTTTGAGATGAAATGACTTTGTGTCCTGATATATAATAAAGATGTTGTTGTTTTTGAGCCCCTGTATTAAAAGTAGTTTAAAGTCAGCTTGAGTTTGATGTCTTTATGTCAAAGCTGCTCATGATGTTGAGCTGCTGATGGAATAAAAACAATATAAAAGCATGTAGTCCAGACTTAAATGTAGCCTGTTGTTAGCTGAGGTCCACACACAGTGTTTGACAGTGTAAAGTGTGTGAAAGGGCTGCTGGTGGAGCTCACTAGGATGAGCAGGTGACCACGAGGTGGAGAGCAGCTGGCCTGGCTTTGACCCGGGCCACGCCCCCTTTCTCTCTGCTTTGCTGTCACTTATCTTCACTGCTCTGTCCAATAAAGCTGAAAAAGGCCCCGAATCAAAGAAATCTGCTGCAGCCTCTGAAATGTCTTCTGTTTCCTTCCCGACGGCTTTTTCACCGTCAGCCCATCAGACAGTCCAGCAGCATTTATGATGATGTCATGATGTTGAAGAGGCTGCTACGGTGGCCTCCCATGACCCCCAGCCTCATCACAGCTGAGATGCAGACATTTGAAAACATTCAGCAGACAACTGAATAACAGTCCAACACAACAGTCTGTGTGCAGACACACACTGACCTTTCATATAGTCAAACACAGCTGGTTGAGTCATTTCTCTGTGAGTCTAAAGTGAATCTAGTATTTGAAAGTCCACTTCCTGTATTTGTTGTTGAAGACTTCTTCAGCTTCTTCTCAAGGACATCAGCTGCTTGTTTGGCAGCAGAGGCAGTTAAGAAGCTTCCTGAAAAACACTGAACAGTGAGTTCACTGTGGCATATGACAGATTCAGCTTTCTGTGTGCAAATGTGTCTGTGTCGACCTTTCAAATGCTGTTGAATCCAAAACATCAGCGGCTCCTCGGCTGCTCACTTCATGCACTTCTGTCTGTGTGACAGTCCAATGACATCACAGCTGTTTCCAGCCCCAGTGTCTCAGGACTGGACACCTTTAAACATGTCGAGGATCAAACAGCGTCCAGCTAAACACACATGAAACTATCAGAGCTGACAATCATTCCAATAACATCTAATGGTTCATGTATGTAGACACAGGACTACAAGGAAATGGCTCTCAGCATCTGGCTGTGGGAACACATGAGTCCCTGTTTGTGTTCAGATTGTGTGCATGTTTTAGACGTGTGTCACATGTAGAAACACAACAATCCCACAATGACACACAGATGTGTTTGACACAGCTGTGCAGCTGTAAGTTGTTTCTAATGATTCATTGAAGCTCTTCTAACATTCTGGAGACGATCAGTACATGAATCTGTTCAACACGACAACAATTTGACTTCAGTGTGAACGTTTGCATTAAATAACCTTCTTCATCCAGCTGACAGCATCTTCATCCTATGATGTGAACAGTTCCTCCTGTTGATGACAAACCTCTGACAGGATCTGCTTGAGGAGCTTTTTCATGTGCAGCTCTCTGAGCTCAGGGCTGAGCTGCTGTTTCATCTTTAAGAGCTGCTGCCTCCTCGCCGGACTTGTTCTCCTCTTCTTCTCCTAATGACACCATTTCTGCTTCATATTAAATTCAATAAAGATGCTGACATGTATCTGTAGCAACAACATCATTGAATCTAGAACAACTGGAGCCAAACCAGTGGCTCTGCTGGGATCACTGGTGAGCCAACACTTCCTTGTTGATGCAGATTTCAGGGCTTCCTTTTGCTCCTCCGTTATAACTGTTCTCTCTTCTCAACACATGATGACACAAAGGAATCAGCAGTGACAAAGATGATGCTGAAGAGAAGCACACACTTCACACATATAACAGAGCAGTGCAGTTACACACACCTCTGCTCGACATCAGGCCTCAAACAAAGACACAAAACACTAACTTGACTCTAAACAGAAGAAACGAGCAGCTGTTTCTGTTCTGTGCTTATTTATATTTGACACACATGCTTCTCTTTGTGCAAACACACATCGCACTATAAGGGTAACCTCGCACACAATGATTGGACAGCACAGTGATGATGCTGGGAGATCCTATACGCAGCAACACAGAAACACTGAGAACTTTAAACAATGATGGAAAGTGTTATAAATGACTTGTTGGCCTCTGATCTGTCACAAACAGCTGAAACGTGTCTCTCATGAGTCACATGAAGGTTTTTGACAGAAAGGACAAAAAGTAGCTGCAGTCAGTTTGTGTCATTTTTATATTTATTCATCTGGGAGAAAAATCTGAGGGACATTAAAATGTGTTTTCAACAGAGACAAGAACATGAATATAACAGAACAGGTAAATGAACATGTTTCAAGTAAACAGCTGGACTGATCAGGTCCAAACACAGAGTGATAAACTTGTCAAACAGCTGTCATATCTTTATATAGAAGCTCTTTATAAATGCTGCTCACTGCAGTCTGTTTACTAATAATGTCAAAGTGTTAGAAACACAGAAACATCAGAATGGTCTTTGTTCACAGAAACCTGTCTGGGATCCTTTGTTGTTCTTTTGATGCAGAGTTACATTATAAATATAAAGAGTTATTTCAGAGTCTCATCAGTTTTCCTGCATGTCTTTATTTAACACATCAGCAGGGCTGAAGCTCTCATGTTAAACACACACTGATCTATGGACACGTTCATGTGTTTCTAACAGAACCAGGCTGTTATCAGCCTGCACTAACATTATGTCACACACACTGAATGTAACAGTGACAGTTTACATCATCACACAATCAGCTGTGATTGTTTCACTGTCATCAAACGAGTCAACAGGAAGTAGAATCAATAGAAACCAATCATTTACTGACAGCATGTCTGATGGAAATAAGTGCAGATTATGTATGAAGTCTAACTGCACACAGTAACTGTGTTACAATAAGGACTTAACAGCGCCCTCTGCTGGAGTGTTTCAGTACTGCGTTAACTAGAATACACCACCTCCTCCTCACACCACCTGCTACAGCTCTACTCTTCTATGACTACAGTCATCCACAGCACTGATGTGAGGTCACATGGTTCATATGTAAGGAGCACAGCTGACCTCAGGTCAGTTTAATGACTGTGAGCAGCAGCTGTGTTATTGTCACTGTGACAGGGAGACACTCTCAGACACAGCGCTCATGTCAGCTTGTTCTCATGCAGGAGGATCAGGAGCTCCATGTTTGTCTTTCTGTTTGAATCATGATGTGTTTGTGCCATCAGAGTCTGTCATGAGTACTCAGGGTTTCACAGCAGCTCTTCTGGATGCTGACGAGGACTCCAACCTCATGTTTCACCTCTCTGAGCTTCTGATGTCTGTGAACACTCGTGTTTCTTCTCTGGGCTCATCTGGACAAAAACACCTTTCTGTGTTTGGCTGCAGCCTCATTCTGACTGACAGGAAGTGTGTTATCCATGAGCTGCACTTCTGTGAGGAAGTTTCCTGCTGTGTTTCCTGTCTGTGGACAAACACGAGTGTTCCAGCTGAGGACTTGCTTCCTTCCACCTGTCCATACAGGACATCACGCTGTCTGCAGCTCTGTAAATGCAGCTCCAGGTCCTTCCACGTGCTGCTCTGTATTTGTGCAGTTTGTAGTGTGTCCTGGGAAACGTAGCACACATGGTGTTCTTCTGCTGTTTCCTCCTTTCACTGAGTGTGAAACACTGACGCTGTGCTGTTGTTCACAGAGGGGAGCTGATTCTAGCTGCAGCTGGACTCTGTCATCTAACTGAATGTGTTGGTGCTGATCACGGGGCTCTGAGGGGGGAGCAGCAGGAGGACTCTGGATGCTGACGTCAGTGTATCTGTGGAAGCTCCCACAGCGTGTCTGTCATTCAATATTGTGCTGTATATTGTATCTATGCAAAGATGAACAGACTGTGTGTTCACTGGTCTCTGTGCTGCAGCTCTGATGTCATCATCACTCCCTCCTCCACCCTCAGCAGTCCCAGCATGCTGCTGTGGTGCACCCCACCCTCACTCTACACCTGAGCCACAGACCACACCCTCCACCTCAATATACACCACAGTTTTCTCTGCTGTGGAAATGAGATCAGGAGGAAATCATCATTATTATTATTTAATAAACGCTCACATTAATGTGGGCTTATTTGTTTCATATTAGAAACATTAGTTGAGTGTTTTTAGTATAAAATGGTCAAAGTCCCTCTTTTTGCTCCTCCCCTCACCTGTGGATGGGCGGTGCTGTTACCGTGGTGACAGCTTGGATGTGTTTCAGTCCTGCCTGGTTATCACTGCAGGAATCTTTCACATTTATTACAGGTAATAACTCTGATTTTTCTGTGTATTATGAACCAAATGTATCCTGATACACACAGAGATGGATGAGCAGAGGTTTTTTTTTGCAGTTTATGTAGTTACTATGGACTTAATGCATACATATTATTAAAATTAGGGCTATAACAGTTGTATTGATGTATAGCAACTTGAAATGCTCCCACAAATGGCTCCACAGCATGTAAAAATATAACAAAAGCTCTGGCGGACTTGGTTCTGTGGTCAGTCTTAAAGGGTGAAGTTAAACTCTGTAATCTTCACTGTGTCACAGAGTTCAGTGAGTCCCGTTATTCACAGTATCAATCAGATCATCAGAGAACAGCTGATCAGCAATCAGTGGTGCCAACAGCGCCTCCTGTGGTGAGAGGATGCAATAATGCAATGTAGCATTTTTCCACTCAACACTTGCAGTCATGGAAACTGTCTGTTGGATCTGTGTGACGTTGCTTTCTTGGTTAGAGTTCCTCACAAATGTCCAGATGATTCTTCTAATGAGGCGTCGACCATGTTTGCAGCTCTTTGGAAGAAAACGTCGCCCTTTGCCATCCTTACTTTTCTTTGACTTCTTCAAATGCAGCTGAACTCCAGCTGGTATTTTCTTGGACTTTG